>NC_092709.1:246140958-246227360 GCF_047496885.1 Scyliorhinus torazame | reverse complement strand
CTCCCACCTGCACACTCTCCCTCAACCCCCTCCCACCTGCACACTACCCTCATACCCCCTCCCACCTGCACTCCGCTCCCTCATCCCCCTCCACCTGCACACTCTCCCTCAGCCCCTCCCACCTGCACACCTCCCTCCCTCATCCCCCCTCCCACCTGCACGCCGCTCCTCATCCCCCCTCCCACCTGCACACTCTCCCTCATCCCCCTCCCACCTGCACACTCTCCCTCATCCCCCCTCCCACCTGCACACTCTCCCACCCCCCCACCTGCACACTCTCCCACCCCACCCCACCTGCACACCCTCCCGCACCCCCCTCCCACCTGCACACTCTCCCGCACCCCCCTCCCACCTGCACACACTCCCGCACCCCCCCTCCCACCTGCACACCCTCCCGCACCCCCCTCTCCCACCTGCACACTCTCCCACACCACCCCCACCTGCACACTCTCCCCACACCCCCCCACCTGCACACTCTCCCACCCCCCCTCCCACCTGCACACTCTCCCGCAACCCCCCTCCCGCCTGCACACTCTCCCACCCCCCCCACCTGCACACCCTCCCGCACCCCCCCTCCCACCTGCACACTCTCCCCGCACCCCCCCTCCCACCTGCATACTCTCCCACACCCCCCACCTGCACACCCTCCCCGCACCCCCCCTCCCACCTGCACACTCTCCCGCACCCCCTCCCACCTGCACACTCTCTCACCCCTCCCACCTGCAGACTCTGCCATCCCCCCCACCTGCGCACTCTCCCCCCCACCCTGCACACTCTCCCGCACCCCCCTCCCACCTGCACACTCTCCCCCCCCCACCTGCACACTCTCCCACCCCCCACCCCACCTGCACACTCTCCCACCCCCCCTCCCACCTGCACACTCTCCCCGCACCCCCCCCTCCCACCTGCACACTCTCCCACCACCCCCCACCTGCACACCCTCCCGCACCCCCCCTCCCACCTGCACACTCTCCTCACCCCCCTCCCACCTGCACACTCTCACTCATCCCCCTCCCACCTGCACGCCGCTCCCTCATTCCCCCTCCCACCTACACTCCGCTCCCTCATCCCCCCTCCCACCTGCACACTCTCCCTCACCCCCCCTCCCACGTGCACGCCACTCCCTCATCCCCCCTCCCACCTGCACTCCGCTCCCTCATCCCCCCTCCCACCTGCACACTCTCCCGCACCCCCCCTCCCACCTGCACACTCTCCCTCAACACCCTCCCACCTGCACACTACCCTCATCCCCCTCCCACCTGCACACTCTCCCTCATCCCCCTCCCCACCTGCACTCCGCTCCCTCAGCCCCCTCCCACCTGCACACTGTCCCTCACCCCCTCCCACCTGCACACTCTCCCTCATCCCCCCTCCCACCTGCACTCTCCCTCATCCCCCTCCCACCTGCACTCCACTCCCTCAGCCCCCTCCCACCTGCACACTCTCCCTCACCCCCCTCCCACCTGCACTCCGCTCCCTCATCCCCCCTCCCACCTGCACGCCGCTCCCTCATCCCCCCTCCCACCTGCCACTCTCCCTCATCCCCCCTCCCACCTGCACACTCTCCCTCATCCCCCCCTCCCACCTGCATACTCTCCCACACCCCCCCCACCTGCACACTCTCCCGCACCCCCCTCCCACCTGCACATTCTCCCACTCCCCCTCCCACCTGCACACTCTCCCACCCCCCCCACCTGCACACTCTCCCACCCACCCCACCTGCACACCCTCCCGCACCCCCCCTCCACCTGCACACTCTCCCGCACCCCCCTCCCACCTGCACACCCTCCCGCAGCCCCCCTCCCACCTGCACACCCTCCCGCACCCCCTCTCCCACCTGCACGCTCTCCCGCACCCCCCCTCCCACCTGCATACTCTCCCACACCCCCCACCTGCACAATCTCCCACCCCCCCCACCTGCACACTCTCCCACCCCCCTCCCACCTGCACACTCTCCCGCACCCCCCTCCCACCTGCACACTCTCCCACCCCCCCCCACCTGCACACCCCTCCCGCACCCCCCCTCCCACCTGCACACTCTCCCGCACCCCCCCTCCCACCTGCACACTCTCCCACCCCCCCCACCTGCACACCCTCCCGCACCCCCCCTCCCACCTGCACACTCTCCCGCACCCCCCCTCCCACCTGCATACTCTCCCACACCCCCCACCTGCACACCCTCCCGCACCCCCCCTCCCACCTGCACACTCTCCCGCACCCCCTCCCACCTGCACACTCTCCCACCCCCTCCCACCTGCACACTCTGCCATCCCCCCCACCTGCGCACTCTTCCCCCCCCCCCACCTGCACACTCTCCCGCACCCCCCCTCCCACCTGCACACTCTCCCACCCCCCCCCCCCCACCTGCACACTCTCCCACCCCCCACCCCCACCTGCACACTCTCCCGCACCCCCCCTTTGGCCGCAGCTTTCTCGGGTAAGCCGACCTGGTCTCCAGGAGCTGCGAAACAGTCCACTCACCGCCTCCCTGCTCAGCGCCAGCCAGCACGACTGGCTGACGACTTTAAAAAGCAGGTGTGAATGGCGACGGCGTGAACTGGGGTCACGCCGTCGGGACTTCGGCCATCCGGGCCTGAGAATAGCAGGGGTGCCGGAGAATCGCCATTTTGGGTGTCTCGTGCCATTCTCCGGCCTGCACAGCGCGGAGCTCGACGGGGCCGTTCGCGCCGCTTGGGAGAATCACGAGAGGGCGTCGGACCGCCATCGCGGGAAATTATGGCGGCCCAGGCGATTCTCCCAACCGGCGTGGGAGTGGAGAATCGCGCCCACGGTATCTCATTGACTGCTCATTAATCCTAATTAGTCTTTATTAGTGTCACAGGTATGCTTATATTACATTGCAATGAAGTTACTGTGAAAATCCCCTAGTCGCCACACTCCGGTGCCCTTTTGGGTACACTGGGGAGAATTCAGAATGTCCAAATCACCTAACAACCTGGGCGAAATTCTCCGTTATCGGCGGAAACTCCGCCGATCGGCGCAAAAAAACGGCGCAAATCCCACTTGCGTCACGTCATAAAAATGGGCCGATAGTCTGCGGCCCGAAATGGGCTAGCAGCGACGTAACGGGATCCGCGCTTGCGCAGTGGTTCACGCCGTGCAGCGTGATACGCGCTGCACGGCGTGACGGCTCATAAGGCCGCGCAGCTCCCCCCCACCCGACCGGAACAGCCGACCGCAACACCCGACTTGATGGCTGGCCGTCGCTCAGCCCCGAGGTTCGAGTCACGCGATGTGGAGGCGCTCCTGGATGCGGTGGAGCAGAGGAGGGACGCCCCTGTATCCCGGGCACGGCCGCAGAGTTGCCCCACGCCACAGCCGGCGTCTGTGGAGGGAGGTGGCAGAGGCCGTCACTGCTGTGGCCCTAACACCATGGACAGGCACCCAGTGCCACAAGAAGGTGAACGACCTCGTCAGAGCAGGCAGGGTGAGCCTCCCCCATATCCCCCATATCCCCTCTCCCCCAAATCCCCCCTCCCCCATATCCCCCCCTCCCCCATATCCCCCCTCCCCATATCCCCCATATCCTCCCTCCCCCATATCCCCCATACTCCCCCCTCCCCCATATCCCCCCACCCCCATATCCCCATATCCCCCCTCCCCCATATCCCCCATATTCCCCCCTCCCCCATATCCCCCCTCCCCCATATCCCCCCTCCCCCATATCCCCCATATCCCCCCTCCCCATAACCCCCATATCCCCCCCTCCCCCATATCCCCCATATCCCCCATATTCCCCCCTCCCCCATATCCCCCCTCCCCATATCCCCATATCGCCCCTCCCCCATATCCCCCTCCCCCATATCCCCCATATTCCCCCCTCCCCATATCCCCCCTCCCCCATATCCCCCATATTCCCCCCTCCCCCATATCCCCCCTCCCCATATCCCCCCTCCCCCATATCCCCCATATCCCCCCTCCCCCATATTCCCCATATCCCCCCCCTCCCCCATATCCCCCCTCCACATATCCCCCCTCCCCCATATCCCCCATATCCCCCTCCCCCATATCCCCCCCTCCCCATATCCCCCATATCCCCCCTCCCCATATCCCCCCTCCACCATATCCCCCATATTCCCCACTCCCCCATATCCCCATATCCCCCCTCCCCCATATCCCCCATATACCCCCCTCCCCCATATCCCCCCTCCCCCATATCCCCATATCCCCAAGTGAATCCAGCCCTAACCTTAACCTCTGCAATGCACGCGCAACCGATGGCGTGCATTCATATACCTGCCTAACACTGTTGCCTTTTACCCCTGCCACCACCCCCCCCCCCCCACAGGAGAAGCGCGCACACAACACCAGGGAGCATGTGAGGACTGGAGGAGGGCCCGCTGATGAGAGGCCACTGACCGTACACGAGGAAAGGGCCCTGGAACTGGCTGGCGGACCTGAGGACCGGGAGGTTGCTGATGCAGAGGTCGGGGCCCCACGAGCAAGTGAGCCACCAACAGCCCGTCCCCATATCCCCCCTCCCCTATATCCCCTCTCCCGTATCACCTGATCACTGCCTGATGTCTAACCATGCATGCTTCATTGTGTATCGCAGGACCAAACGTCCAGGCACCCATCCCCGCAGATGCAGACCGCCCGCAGGATGCCCCTCGGAGACCACGGGAGACGAGAGACCCGCACCCTCCAGCATGCGACGCCCGCAGGATGCCCCTCGGAGACCACGGGAGACGGAGAGACCCGCACCCTCCAGCATGCGACGCCCGCAGGATGCCCCTCGGAGACCACGGGAGACGGAGAGACCCGAACCCTCCAGCATGCGACGCCCGCAGGATGCCCCTCGGAGACCACGGGAGACGGAGAGACCCGGACCCTCCAGCATGCGACGCCCGCAGGATGCCCCCTTGGAGAGGGGGTGAGGGTGCTGGGTGGGTGGATGGGTGGGGGGGTGTGGGTGGTCGGCTGTTGTCATGGTGTGCGGTCTGTGGCCATACTACCCGATTCCCACGCCCATCTAGTCAGTGAAGCGGGCGTCTATCAGTCTGTCCCGTGCCCGCTGGGCCAGCCGGTAACGGTGGACAGCCACCCGTCTGTGTCTACCCCGTCTGCCCTGACCATTGCCCCCATCCCCCTCATCTGGGGAGGACTGGGCCTCTCCTGCTGCTCCTCCACTCCGCCCTCCTCTGCCTGCGGCACATCGCCCCTCTGCTGGGCTATGTTGTGCAGGACGCAGCACACCACAATGATGCGGCCGACCCTATCTGACCGATACTGGAGGGCGCCCCCAGAGAGGTCCAGGCACCTGAAACGCATCTTCAGCACGCCAAAGCACCTTTCGATCACTCCCCTTGTCGCTACATGGCATCATTGTAGCGGTTCTCCGCCTCATTGCGTGGCCTCCGTATAGGCGTCATCAGCCACGATCGCAATGGGTAGCCCCTGTCGCCCAGCAACCAGCCCCTCAGCCGGGGATGGCGCCCTCGTACATGCCGGGGATGGATGACCGCGACAACACGAATGAGTCGTGTACACTGCCTGGGTGACGGGCGCAGACGTGCAGGATCATCATGCGGTGGTCGCAGACCACCTGTACGTTCATCGAATAGGTCCCCTTCCTATTAGTGAACACGGCCCCTGTTATCTGCAGGTGGCCGCACGGCGACGTGCATCCCATCGATCGCGCCCTGGACCATGGGGAACCCGGCAATGGCAGAGAAGCCCACGGCCCGGGCATCTTGGCTGGCCCGGTCCACGGGGAAGCGGATGTAGCGGTGCGCCATGGCATAAAGGTCATCTGTCACTGCCCGGATGCACCGATGCACCGATGTCTGCGATATGCCGGACAGGTCCCCACTCGGTGCCTGGAATGACCCCGTTGCATAAAAGTTCAGGGCCACCGTAACCTTGACGGACACGGGGAGAGGGGTGTCCCCCGCCAGTGCCACGCGGTGACAGGTGTGCCAGCAGGTGGCAGATGTGTGCCACGGTTTCCCGGCTCATCCGGAGTCTCCTCCTGCATTCCCGGTCCGTGAGGTCCTGGTATGACTGCCGGGGCCGGTACACACGGGGCGCCCTCGGGTGCCTCCGTTGCCGTGGGGCCGCGACGTCCTCCTCCCCCTCCTCGTCCTGTCGGTCAGGTGTCCCCTCCAGCCTGGGCGGCTGCCGCCTGCCCCTCTGCGGCAGCCTGCGCCGCCTCTCTGGCACGCTCCTCCTCCTCCTCCTCCTCCTCCTCCTCATCCAGGGCAACATAGACATGAGCGGCTGCCACCACGGCGGCAACATCGCTGGATGGTCTGAAAACATGACGGCCTGGTGGGGGTGAGGGGAACGACGACATGTCATCATTGCCCATATCCCCTCCTCCCCCCAGCCAGGTGGCATGGACCGCATGGGTCCAACTGTTGGAGGCTGGCACCTGGCCAGGTGGACCAACTCATTTGCCCTCCCATCACCCACCCCCGGCACGGCCCCCTCCCCAACCTCCACCCCAGCACGGACCCCCCCCCCCAACCTCCACCCCGACACGGACCCCCTCCCCAACCTCCACCCCGGCACGGACCCCCTCCCCAACCTCCACCCCGGCACGGACCCCCTCCCCAACCCCAACCTCCACCCCAGCACGGACCCCCCCCAACCTCCACCCCGGCACGGTCCCCTCCCCAACCCCCAACCTCCACCCCAGCACGGACCCCCCCAACCTCCACCCCCAGCACGGACCCCCCCCAACCTCCACCCCGGCACGGACCCCCTCCCCAACCCCCAACCTCCACCCCAGCACGGACCCCCCCAACCTCCACCCCGCACGGTCCCCTCCCCAACCTCCACCCCAGCACGGACCCCCCCAAACCTCCACCCCAGCACGGACCCCCCCCAACCTCCACCCCGGCACGGACCCCCTCCCCAACACCCAACCTCCACCACAGCACGGACCCCCCCCCAACCTCCACCCCGGCACGGACCCCCTCCCCAACACCCAACCTCCACCCCAGCACGGACCCCCCCCCAACCTCCACCCCCGGCACGGCCCCTCCCCAACCCCCAACCTCCACCCCAGCACGGACCCCCCCCCAGCCTCCACCCCGGCACGGCCCCCTCCCCAACCCCCAACCTCCACCCCAGCACGGACCCCCCCCAACCTCCACCCCGGCACGGACCCCCTCCCCAACCCCCAACCTCCACCCCAGCGCGGACCCACCCCCAACCTCCACCCCGGCACGGACCCCCTCCACAACCCCCAACCTCCACCCCAGCACGGACCCCCCCCCAACCTCCACCCCGGCACGGACCCCCCCCCAACCTCCACCCCGGCACGGACCCCCTCCCCAACCCCCAACCTCCACCCCAGCACGGACCCCCCAACCTCCACCCCGGCACGGACCCCCTCCCCAACCTCCACCCCGGCACGGACCCCCCCCCAACCTCCACACCGGCACGGACCCCCTCCCCAACCCCCAACCTCCACCCCAGCACGGACCCCCCCCAACCTCCACCCCGGCACGGACCCCCTCCCCAACCCCCAACCTCCACCCCAGCACGGACCCCCCCCCCAACCTCCACCCCGGCACGGACCCCCTCCACAACCCCCAACCTCCACCCCGGCACGGACCCCCTCCCGGCACTCCCCCGGAGCCCAGCCTACTCTAACCACCCCCCCCCCCCCCCCCCGCGCCGCACACACACATAAGCCGAGACACACCTCTCCTCACGCAATCAGTCTGCGGCACGCCATTTCCTGCCCAGAGCCAACCCCCCAGGCGTCACTCATCTCCTCGCTGGTCGGCGTGAGCCTGGAGCACCGGGTCACGCCGATGAAAAGGAGGTTTGATTCACGTCGACGTGAACGGTCATCACGTCGACGGGACTTCGGCCCATCCGGAAGGGAGAATATTGGCAGGCCGAAAATCGCTGCCTTGCGCAGACACCGTGACATTCCTCCGCGGCAGCGGCGCCATTAACGCCCCCGCCGACTTTTCTCCCTTCGGAGACTTCGGCGGGGGCGGGGGCGGGATTCACGGCGGCCAACGGCCATTCTCCGACCCGGCGGGGGGTCGGAGAATGACGCCCCCTGTCTTCGGGCTTATGGGAGGAAACAGGAGCACCTGGAGGAAACCCACGCAGTCATGGGTAGAAACGTGCAGACTCAACACAGTCAGTGACCCAAGTGGGAACCATACCTGGGATCCTGCTGCTTTGAAGCAACAGTGCTAACCACTGTGCTACCCTCATTATACATTCTGTCTGTGTAATAACCTGCACAGGACTCATCCAGCTGGGGATGATTGTTACCCGTGATCAATTGGACTGAGTTAACCCAGCACGAGCATAAAAGGCTGGCAGCTGTAGAGCCAGCTAAAAAGGAATGAGGACCTGGTGAAAGGTAACCGGGCCCTGTGCATGTATGATGCTGTTGCTAAAATAAATAACTTTTAAGAAGCCTGTTGGACTCCCCTGGCTTTATCATAGCCTGATATTCAGTTCCATAGGCCCATGATATTTATGGGGAGCCAAAAAGGTTGCAGATGGGGGTCAATGAATGCAACAGATCTGGGGATGTCAAACTTAAAGACAGGGCTTTATTTTCACCTTATAAGTTGCCTCTTGCCTTGCTGGTGGGAGGAAGCCAAGGGGAAAAGGGATATGGGGGGGGAGGGGGGGGGGGGGGGTTTACTATTGGTAGCTGGCAATCCCTGCCTCTAATCCACTGTGGAATATTTCCTTGCAACAAATCAAGCTCCCAATTGGACTGGAAGAGCCCAATCTGTGCAATTGCCTTATCAACACTTAGTTCTCTAATGTTCACCATTATGTAGGGGTTGTCATATGTAATTTGTATCCACCGCTACAACCCTCTCCCACCGGCGTGGACGTTTAATATCAAACTTATGGGTTTCAGTACATCTAATATCAGATATGTTGTTTAAGATCTGCCAATGAAAAGGTTAGGTGGGTGTCATGATATCCACATCAGCATATCTTGGTGCAATCACACACACACACTGATGGACAGATCGATGGACCAATCAACATACACGCAACATCACAGCCAATCAACAGTGAGAGCACACGCACTATAAAACAGGGAACACCACAGTTCCTGCTCATTCCACCAGGAGACAGCTCAGAGCACAGAGCTCACAGTGTGCCACTCAGACATACACCATGTGCTGAGTGCCTCACTAAGATAGTGCTAGGGCTGGGTCCATAGATTAACTGGTGAAGTACGAACCACAGCCAGAAATTTACAGTTGTTGTTATCCAGAATAATAAAACAGAGTTGTACCATCTACAACCGTGTTGGGTCGTTTGTGTATCGGAACACCCAACAAGACATAGTACCAGGATTGGAACCCAGCAACTGTGAGACCTACCTGCACATCTTCAGAGATCCGCCATCCTGCGCCATGGACACCATCAGCCCGCCGCAGCCGCTCCAAATCGCTGGAAACCTCGGCGTCAACTGGAAGCTGTTTAAACAGCGCTTCCAGCTCTTCTTAGAAGCCACAGACAGGGAGAATGCATCGGACACCAAGAAGATCGCCCTCCTCCTCTCCACGGCAGAGCAACACGCCATCCACATCTACAACTCCCTGGCATTCGCGGAAGGCGAGGACAAGACGAAGTACAAGCCGGTCCTTCTAAAACTCGAGCAACACTTCAGCGTCAAAGTTAATGAGAGCTTCGAGAGGTACCTCTTCCAGCAGCGCCTGCAGGGTAAGGATGAGCCTTTTCAATCTTTTTTGACACACCTCCGTATCCTCGCGCAGTCCTGCGGCTATGAGGCCACCTCCGATTCCATGATTCGGGACCATATCGTTTTTGGGGTCACCTCAGGCACCCTACTCCAGCAGCTCCTCAAAATAAAGAGCCTCACCCTAGCCACCGCCATCGAAAACTGCGTCCTCCACGAAAATGCGACCAGCCGGTACTCCCAATTCCAGGCGGCCGAATCGGCACGGCAGGGATCCTACGAGGTCGAGCGGGTCCAGTCGATCGAGTTCCTCCCGGCCCGCGGCCCGGACCAGGGCGGCCATTTCACGTACTTTCCGAGGCCTCCCGTGCTTGTACGCACCAAAAGAGACATCGACGCAGAGGGACGTGACGCGTAGGCATGCTCTACGCAGGACCGAACTACGCATACACGGTGGCGCAACGAACGCCATGACGTCACAACGTGCGGCAACTGTGGATCTGCACACTTAAAGCGGCAATGTCCAGCCAAAACTCGACAATGACTCCGCTGTGGCAAGATGGGCCACCACGCTGCCTGCAGTCGAGCAGCTCAATCTGCCAACGCTCTCCAATTCGGCCAGCCTCGCAGAGACGTGCGGGCCATTCAGCCTCCATACACCGAGTCCTACCCTGATGACGTACAGACCGGTGATACCGACGACCGGGAAGCCTTCCGCGTTGCGGTAATAGACAGAAATCGGATGTCCCCAAATAGGACCCACCAGCCGATGCCAGTGCACAGCGTTAATCCGGGCGATGAATGGTGTGCCACCCTAACGGTCAATCGATCACCAATCACATTCCGTTTAGACACTGGTGCCTCCGGCAATCTCATTGCATGGTCAGCCTTCCACACCTTGAAGGTCAAACCACCGATTCGGCCATCCCACTGTCAGTTGGTCGATTACAACGGTAATGTTATCCTGACCATGGGGTCTTGCCAGCTCGAGGTTGCACACAATTCATACACAGCCACTCTGTCTTTTCAGATAGTAGGATCCTCGAAGGACTCTCTGCTAGGCGCACAGGCGTGCAAGATTCTCCACCTCGTTCAGCGGGTACACACTCTGTCTCCAGAAGGCACGTCCGATTTCCCGGATGCAGAATTTAGGGCGCAGCTCCACTCGCTCGTCGCCCACAACCAGGAGGCTTTCAAGGGCATGGGCACACTGCCCTACACTTACAGAATACGGCTCAAACCGGACGCCACCCCGGTCATTCACACCCCTCGTAGAGTCCCAGCGCCACTCAAGGACCGCCTCAATCTGCAGCTGCAGGATCTCCAGGACCAAGGAGTGCTTTCCCGGGTCACGGAGCCCACGCCATGGGTCAGCTCCATGGTGTGCGTAAAAAATACCTCTGGCGAACTCCGGATCTGCATCGACCCGAAAGACCTGAATAATAACATCATGAGGGAACACTACCCCATACCCAAACGGGAAGAGATCACGAGCGAAATGGCCCGAGCTAAAATGTTTACCAAAGGGTAATGATGCCTCAAAGGGTTTTTGGCAGATTCAGCTGGATCAGTCCAGCAGGAAGCTGTGAACCTTCAACACTCCCTTTGGCAGGTACTGCTACAATAGGATGCCGTTTGGCGTCATCTCGGCATCCGAGGTGTTTCATCGAATCATGGAACAGCTGATGGAGGGCATCGAAGGGATGCACGACTATGTTGACGACGTCATCATCTGGTCCACCACACCACAGGAGCACATCAGTCATCTCCAGCGTGTCTTTGCTCGGATACGAGAACACGGCCTGCGCCTCAACCGAGCCAAGTGTTCTTTTGGCCAAACTGAGCTAAAGTTCCTGGGGGACCACATATCCCGATCAGGGGTGCGTCTGGATGCAGACAAAGTGACAGCTATTGCAGCCATGCCACAGCCGGCAGACAAGAAGGCAGTGCTACGCTTTCTCGGAATGGTCAACTTCCTGGGGAAGTTTATTCCCAACCTTGCCTCGCCACCTGGTGAAGAAGACTACGGAGTTCCAGTGGCTGCCCGCACACCAGAAGGAATGGGAGGAGCTCAAGATCAAGCTCACCACCGCCCCGGTATTGGCGTTCTTCGACACTACTCGAGATACAAAGATCTCGACTGATGCCAGCCAGTCTGGCATTGGGGTGGTACTCCTGCAACGGGACGACTGCATCATGGGCCCCGGTCGCCTATGCCTCGCAGGCTATGACCCCCACAGAACAGCGCTATGCGCAGATTGAGAAGGAGTGCCTGGGTTTGTTAACCGGCATAGATAAATTCCACGACTATGTGTAAAGTCTCCCTCAGTTCACCGTGGAAACCGACCATCGCCCCCTGGTCGGCATCATACAAAAGGACCTCAATGAGATGACCCCTCGCCTCCAGCGCATTCTGCTCAAGCTCCAGAGGTACGACTTCCAACTGGTCTCCACCCTGGGAAAGGACCTCATCATCTCGGCTGCCCTGTCCTGAGCAGTGCGCACACCGCCCGAATCGGGGGGGTTCGGCTGTCAGGTCGACGCACATGTAGCCTTCACATCGGCCAATCTGCCAGCTAATGATTCAGGTCTGGCCCGTATTCGCCCGGAGACTGCGGCTGACCCCCTTCTACAACGTGTGATGCGCCACATGACGGAAGGGTGGCTCAAGGGGCAGTGCCCAGAATTCTACAATGTCCGGGACGACTTGGCCGTCATTGACGGTGTCCTCCTAAAGTCGGACCGGATTGTGATCCCACACAGCATGCACAGGCTGGTTCTCGAGCAATTGCACGAAGGCCATCTCGGGGTTGAGAAGTGCAGGCTGAGGGCCCGAGACGCTGTATACTGGCCGGGCATCAGCGACGACATCGGCAACATGGTGCTCAACTGCCCCACCTGCCAAAGGTTTCAGCCAGCACAACCCCCTGAGACGCTTCAGCCCCATGAGTTGGTAACGTCCCCCTGGGCAAAGGTGGGTGTGAACCTTTTACATGCGCTCGGCAGGGACTACGTCATCATAATTGACTATTTTTCCAATTATCCGGAAGTCATATGCCTGCACGACTTGACATCATCAGCTGTCATAAGAGCATGTAAAGAAACCTTCGCTCGCCATGGCATTCCGCTTACCGTCATGTCGGACAATGGGCCCTGTTTTGCGAGCCAAGAATGGTCTTCTTTTGCCGCTTCATATGGCTTCACACACGTGACGTCCAGCCCTCTACATCCCCAGTCGAATGGCAAGGCGGAAAAGGGCGTCCATATCGTGAAGTATCTCCTGTGCAAGGCTGCTGATGCCGGATCTGACTTCTGTTTAGCCCTGCTGGCCTATCGCTCGGCCCCACTGTCCACGGGCCTCTCGCCTGCCCAGCTGTTGATGGGTCGCGCCCTCAGGACCACTGTACCATCCATTCATGTTCCTTAACCCGACCATGCTCCAGTACAGCAAAGGATGCGACAGCAGCGTGCTCAGCAGAAGGTGGCACATGACACTCGGGCAACTGATCTTCCTGCCCTGGCACCTGGATACAACGTCCGCATACACCTACCAGAGGGTGGCTGGTCGGCAACTGCCGAAGTTCTCCGCCGCGTGGCTCCCCGCTCGTTCCTGTTTCGCATGCCTGATGGCTCCACTCGCCGGCGTAATCGGCGGGCCCTTCGGCTGCTTCCGCGCTCGCTACGTGATCATGCAACGGTGCCACGCCCTCGTGTTGTCCCTGATGTCGACGTTGTGGAGCTTCCTGCCACTATGCCTATTCCTCTATCGTCCGTGGCCAGGCCCATTCCTCAGCCGGTGGATCCTGACCCACCCTAGAGGCGGTCAACCCAAATTCATCACCCACTTACTCGGCTGGACTTATGAGCCTGTTTGCACATTGGACTCACTGAATTGTTGTGCAACAATGTTAATGTGTTTCTCTTTTTGTCATTCCAGGAGTTCTCTTTCGATATTTGATGATTGCACTTGTTTTGTTTGTGGTACAACCTCGTTGCTATGTTGCACCTGACACCTTCCTATGTATATAGTTTAGCCTCATGTACATGTTGTAAATATTGCACACACATACTCAGCCGCACTCAGTACATACCAATATTTATTACCATGTAGGCACATATCCTTGTGAAAAGGGGGGATGTCATGATATCCATATTAACATATCATGGTGCAATCACACACACACACACTGATGGACAGATCGACGGACCAATCAACATGCACGCAACATCACAGCCAATCACCAGTGAGAGCACACGCACTATAAAACAGGGAACATCTCAGTTCCTGCTCATTCCACCAGGAGATAGCTCAGAGCACAGAGCTCACAGCGTGCCACTCAGACATACACCATGTGCTGAGTGCCTCTCTAAGATAGTGCTAGGGCTGGGTCCACAGGTTAACTGGTGAAGTACAAACCACAGCCAGAAGTTTACAGTTGTTGTTATCCAGAATAATAAAAGAGTTGTACCATCTACAACCGTGTTGGTTCGTTTGTATAGCGGAACACCCAACACGACAGTGGGGTTACGGGGATAGGGTGGAGGTATGGGCTTTGGAAGAGTGCTCTTTCCAAGGGCCGGTGCAGACTCGATGGGCTGAATGGCCTCCTTCTGCACTGTAAATTCTATGATTCTTTGATAAATGGGATTTTACCTGTTTTGTATCCTCGCCTGTGTCCAATTTCATATACAGATTTCACACTTTTACCTGGAATACTATTTGTGTATATTAAGGAAAGATTCACTGCATTGCTCATTGTAACTTTATTTAAAATCTTGGATTCTAAATATAAAACTGCACAGCAGGCTTTATAGTGATTTGTTCATGTCTCGAGAGGATGGAGAGTTTTGGTATGGCTGGAAGCTGAGTATGCAATCGACTTTTGGAATAGTACCAATGTAGAAGAACAGAAGGAACGTCAGAATGACTTCTTTGCTTTTCATGTATCTCATATTACCGTACTCACAGTCGCTTACAATTGCCATAACATTTCCATTCACCATTTCAAAGTAGAAAGCTGTTTCCTTTATTTTTGGATCGGGTTTTCAATTTCATTCTTGGCAGACTTTGCATATTTCTCATTCACATTATCTAAACTAAAAATATAACAATATAATGAATATAATTTAATATAATACAATACCTACTTTTGCACATGTCTGCTATTACTAACCTGTATTTATACTGTAGAAAAACATTGGTGCTTCCGAACACAGCACTTGGGAAAAGTCAATTGCACCTTTTATAGTCTTGGCTTTCATGTCTAGGACTATCAATAACCTTAGGGCCAATATCAAGAAAGCTTTGTTCCATTGTTCCATTCTTAGAATGACGTCTCAACATGATAAAGTCTGCAGGGGTAGGAATGTTATCTATTTTATCTGTTTTGAAGAACCTTTCCTTAACATTGATTCATGTTTTCAGAAGCTGTTCAGTGTCAAATGCTCTTAACGTAGCTATTTATGATGAGCTTATAGTGATACATAGTCAAGCAGCAAGGTTACCATTTTAATGCTTTTCACGCAGAGAAAACTATTTTACCTGTGATGTGACTTGTACTCCCAGAACTAAGCATTAGCTGACAGGGAACTCAGCATTATTGAATTTATGTTTCAAAAGCTATTGCTGTTTGAAGGACATTACTGTGTTTTTCTTTATTCTTTCACAGGACATGGTTAGGCCAGGATCCCTAATTGCCCTTGAGAAGGTGGTGGTGAGCCATATTCTTGAACCGCAGCAAATCATGCGGTGTAGGTACATCCACACTGCTGTTAGGGAGGGAATTCCAGGATTTTGATCCAGGAACATCAATATAGTTACAAGTCAGGATTGTGTGTGGCTTAGACAGAACATGCAGGTAATGGTGTTACCGCGCATCTGCTACTCCTGTCCTTTGGTAGAGTTTGTGGGTTCAGAAGATGCTGTCAAATGAGCCTTGGTAACTTGCGGCCATGCATCTTGTAGATAGTAGACGTGGCTGGCACTGTCCTTTGGTGTAGAGATAGTGAATGTTGAATGTGGTGGTGGTGGATGGGGTGCCAAACAAGCAGGCTGCTTTGTCTTGGATGGTGTTGAGCTCCTTGAGTTTTGCTGGAGCTGCACTCATCCAGGCAAGTGGAGTTATTCCATTACACTCCTGACCTGTGCCTTTTAGATGGCAGACAGTCATTGGGGAGTTAGGACGTGAGTCACTGGCTGCTGAATTCCCAGCCTCTGACCTGCTCTTGTAGCCACGGTATTTATATGGCTAGTCCAGCTCAGTTTCTGTTCAATGGTAACACCCAAGAGGTTGATAGTGGGGGTTTCAGAGATGGAACTGCCATTGAATGTCAAGGGGAGATGGTTGGATACTCACTTGTTGGAGATGATTATTGCCTGGCACTTGTATGACTTGAATGTGACTTGCCACTTATCAAGCTAAGCCTTATTGTGTCCAGGTTTTGCTGCATATGGACTGCTTCAGCAGTTGAGGAGTTACAAATGGCGCTGAACATTCTGAAATCATCAATAAACGTTCCCAATTATGAGCTTTGATGGAGGGAAGGTCATTGATGGAGCAGCTAAGGATTGTTAGGCCGAGGACACTGCCTTGAAGAACTCCTGCAGTGATGTCCTGGAAATGAGATGAGCCAGAATCAAGGGGCTGGGTTCTCCAAAAATGGGACTATGTCTCCACGCCGGCTTAAAAACGCTGGCGTTTCACGCCAGAATTTCCTTCAAACAATTTACTATTTAGCTATTCGCCTACCTTGAATGGGCTGGCAGGGCCCCGGAGTGCTTCTTGTAACTTCAGCTGCGGATACGGGACCCCACACTTGCGATTGCGAGTCCACGCATGCGCACTGCAGCGGCCTGCAGCAGCCATGCCGAACGCGATGGTGGACTCAGCCGGCAGACCTGGACCAACGAAGAAGGTCCCAACGATCTGCCCCGTGCCGCTCGATCTAACCCGTCCGATCACCGCCCGCCCGTAAGGCCTCCCCTGGTACTTGACTTCCTCGCCCCCACCAGGACAGCCGTGGACTGAGTCCGCAGCCGCCACACGAGAGTCCCGACCGGCCAGACGTGGTTAGAACCTGGCCGTCGGGAATTCGGCCAGTCGGGACCGGAGGATCGCTAGGAGGGCCTCTGGCAATGGCCCCCCAGCCGCGGCGTGTAAATTATGCGCGTGCGATTCTCCGGGGACTGGAGAATCGCGGGAGCAGCACAGGGCCCGATTTTGGCGTGAAATCGGATTCTCCGCCCTCGCGCCAAATGTGAGTTCAGCGCTGGGCTGCAGAGAATCCAGCCCAAGGTGTCAGCAATATACCAGAAAAAGTAGTGAGGGACGGGACCTGAGTAGGACTGGAACACCTTTCCCTCACCTTCACATGGTTCATCTCTGACTCTTCAATTCCCTTCCTCGCTTTCTCTGTTATCATTTTTGGCACCAGGCTACCAACTAATATTTAGTATAAGCCCACACACTCCCATGGCTACCTTAAATACATTTCCTCGTATCCAGCTTCCAGTAAGGACACTATTCAATTCTCACAATTTCTCTGCTTCCATCACATCTGATATTTCTGATACATCTTCCATTAAACTCAATGAGATCCTCCCACTTCAGGTTTGACAAGACTTTTGATGGTATCCATTCCAATTCCTAGACTTGTACTTTCATTCCTTCCCCATCTCACAGATCATTACCCTCATCTTCTACCCTTCCTGTTTCCATGTTCAATGGACCGCCCACTACTTTTTTTGCCATCTCTCGTGTGATGCCACACCTCATCTCCACCCCCCCCCCCCACCCCCCCCCCCACCCCCGTCCTCGCACCACCCCAACATCCACGAAGGGCAACCCTGGCCCAATCACGTGTGCACAAAAATGCCATCTTGGCACCTTGGCAGTGCCAACTTGGCACCCTGGTAGTTCCCCACCAGCTGGTAGTGCCATCTGGGCACAGTCAGGATGGCTCACAGTTGGCACTGCCAGGATGCCAGTCTGGCACTGCCAGGGTACCCAAGTGGCACCAGCAGTGCCAGGGCACCGCCCTGCCCAAATGGCATGCTGCTGGGGGCCTCCGATCCCCTTGGAGACCCCCACAAGTGTCGTTCAGTCTGGTCCCCGTTTGTGGGGACCAGTGCTAAACGGCACTCACCCGAGGTCTCCGAGTTGAAGGGATTGAATCCCAAAGCCTCAGGTATCTTACTGCCTTGCTCTAATATGAAGATTTGCAAAAACGTGAATAATTGCGTTGAATCTCGCAAGGCGCTGCGAGCTGGGTGGATCCCGAGAGCAGTGGAAGGGACATCTTCACAAATACATGAATAGGATGGGAATAGAAGGATACGGACCCCGGAAGTGTAGAAGATTTTAGTTTAGACGGGCAGCATGGTCGGCGCAGACTTGGAGGGCCAAAGGGCCTGTTCCTGTGCTGTACTTTTCTTTGTTCTTTCACCAGCCATGTAGCGCCAAAGCGGGATGCTTTTCCGAGGCAGCGTGGCCAGAAGATCACGCCCATCGGGTTGGATTTTCTTGGCTGTTGGAATACAGGGTTGAAGGCAGGGAATGTGAAGCAAAGGAAGGGTCCATGTTGGGACAGATCCCCGACTTATTCCTGCCACCAGGAGACCTTCTCAGAGTCAGCCTGGAAACCTATCGGCTGCCTGCTCCATGGAGGTGGGCAGCCTCGGAGGGTGGTTAAAGCCCTATTTAGGGATGATTTTATGGCATTTGTGGAACTTTCCCACTCAAAGAGTGGGCCCCCACACTGTGCGGAGACTGCTAGGTAGCTTGGAGGCAGCCTCCCTGTCACAGGCCCGCAGGCCATCAGAAGCCAGAAGCTCCAAGCTCCAATGACGGGATTGAGTGGATGAAACCCCATAATTATGAGCACGTCCGATCCTCAATCGGGGTTTCCTCTTCCTTCCTAATGACCCTCCTGGCTTTGACTGTCTTCAGTGCAGTCTGTTGGCTAGCCAGGGCACCTCCCTGTAGGGCATCCTCACAGTCCTCAATCTGCCTAATTGATGCTCACCTCTCCTGACAGAGGTGACGGGGATCCAGAGCTGTTGGCCCTCTAATTGGGCCTGCAGCATCAGGAGCTCTCCAGCTCTTTTCAATTGGAGGGTGCCTTCCAAAAGACTGCACAGCCAGACTGGCTCCTGGCAAGTGCAGGCTCAGACTCCTATTTGGTTTTGGTGTCAGGTACTGAAGCCCACAAGGAAATGCAACCTGTAAATCCTATTTCTCTCTCCACAGAAGCTTCCAAACCTCTATTTCCAGCATTTTTCAGTCTTTCTTTCAGGTTCCCAGCATCTGCAGTGCTGTTCCTGCATTCTGAAAAAGAAACGGGTTTGATTCCCTGGCTTTTACTAAGGTAGCTGAACTCCACCAGAGCAGGAGCTGCAGAAAAATGTAAAGTGGATTTAAAATTAGAGTTTGCAGAGATACATTTTAAATGATATATTTGTGATTAAATTATTATCTTCACCATATACCCAAGTGTAAGTAATTGGAATTATTATGATGTCATTAAGGCTTTGATGTGAATGAAGGAACATGGGTAATGAGGCTGAGTCGAATCACTCATTGGCACCATTATGCAGAATACGAACTAAAAATAGACACTGAGGCAAATTAAATGTTTACTTCAACTAATGGCTACCTAACTTAATAATAGCTGAATGAAACTACGATGTTAAATTCTGCCTTGATTTATCCAGCAAATGAATTATGCATTTGACATTTAAATTGTTCTAATTTTCCTGCAAACACCAGCTAAAAAGATGTCATTATATGCAACGTTAGCTAAAGGTTTAGGAGACAAATATTAATTCAGCACCGCTGAATTGAGCAGTTTTTCAAAAAGACAACGTTATCCATTCCATCTGTTTTTCTTTCTCAATCACTGAACAAATCTGTTAACTGATTGCAGGCAGAGAAAAATACATCTTTGCATTGGAGCCAATAGCTCTATTCTCAATGTTTGTTTGCATTTGTGCAGAGCTAATTGCAGAGAAGTGTTTTCATCAGGAGTCAGTAAGAGGAAAAGAAACTTGCATTTATGTGGCACCCTTCAGTTCTCAGAAAGCCCCTGAGCACTTTGCAGCCAATGAATTATTTTGAAGTGTAGTCACTGTTGCTGTGTGCCTAAATGCAGCAGCCAGTTTACACACCACAAGAAAAATAACAACTGAATATATCTGTGCTGTTTATTGAGGGACTTATTTTGACCACTAGACCAAGAGAACTCTCCTGCTTTTCTTTGACTACTTCCTGTGGATCTTTCACGTCCACCTGGGCAAATAAACAGAGCTTCAGCTTAATATTACATCTAAACAAACCTCAAACAATGCAGCACTTTATTAGCACTGCACTATAGCTTCCACCTGAGAGCATATATTCAATTTACACAAGTTAGGCCGTCAACCCTGAAGCTCCTGATTTAGAAGCCGGCAATTCGTTGGTCGTAAAGTAGGGACATAGTCTCAGAATAAGGCGCAGGCCTGAAATAAGGAGGAATTTCTGCATTCAGTGGGTGGTGACTCTTTGGAATTCTCTGCCCCAAAGGGTTGTGGAAGCTCACAGTAACTCAGCATGGTCAAGACAGAGGTCGATAGATTTCTAGATATGAATGAGATCAAGGGACATGGTGATAGAGTGAGAAAGTGGAGTTAAGGTCAATGATCTGCCATGATCTAATTGAATGGCGAAGCAGGCTCAATGGGCTGAATGGTCTATTTCTACTCCTATGCTCCCATGTCAGATGCTGGATTATTAAAAGATCCTGAGCTGGAGTGAGTGAAAGCTGACGCTTTATTTTTCATAGATTCAAACAGGAAGCCATTTGCCAATCATGTCCGTACTGGCTCTTTGAAAGAGCTAACTAATTAGTTCCACTTTCCTGCTTGTCCTCCAGAGCTCTTTAAGTTTCTCCCTTTCAAAAATGCATCCAATTATCTTTTAGATCTGCTGCTCCTGGCCTTCCAGGCAATGCATTGTAGATCTTAATAATTCATTGCATTAAAAAAATTTCTCCTCATCTCCTTTAGCTCTTTTTACCAATTATCTTAAATCCATGACCTCTAGTTACTGACGCTCCATTCAATGGAAACAATTTCTCCCCTGTTTACTCTGAGAAAAACCCTCGTCATTTTGAACACATCTAATCATTTTCCCTGGAATTTCCTCTGATCGAAGGAGAGAACGTTTTCTTCAGACTTTTTTTGTATTTCGTGCCTTAAAGACTCAATGACCAGGAAATTCCTGGGAACTGTTCCCATTCCACTTCTCCATAAATGCGTTAGAGTGTGCAGAAATTGTCCCGCTCTTCGGTTGGAAATTGTGGAGAAGAGCATGTTTAGAGGCCATAAATATAAGATGGCCAACAAGCCACCAAAGTGCAGTTGAAATTGGATTTCAGACATGAACTTATTGAATGAGAGAGCAAGACAAGGAACCTCATCGCCTACTCCTATTTCCTATGTTATGTTCTTCAGTAAAACTGTTGCTTACTCACAATATGCAGAAGTGAACAGTATGCCTGTACTCCAAAGCATCCAGAGTAAATGGCGGTGGCACGGTGGCACAGTCATTAGCACTGCTGCCTCACAACGCCAGCGACCCGGGTTCGACTCCGGCCTTGGATGACTGTGTGGAGTTTGTACATTGTCCCCGTGTCTACATGGGTTTCCTCCAAGTGCTCAGTTTACCTCCCACTGTCCAAAGATGTGCAGGTTAGATGGATTTGCCATGCTAAATTGCCCCTTAGTGTCTGTGTGGGTTTCCTCCAGGTGTTCGGTTTTCCTCCCACAGTCCAAAGATGTGTAGATTAGGTGGATTGGCCATGCTAAGTTGCCCCTTAGTGCATGGCGGGGGAGTGGGCCTAGGTAGCGTGCTCTTTCAGAGGGTCGGTGAAGACTTGGTGGGCCAAATGGCCTCCTTCAGCACTGTAGGAATTCTATGCTTCTATTCCATGGTTCCAGGAAACCCATGCAGAATGTGCAAACACTGCTAAGTCACTCAAGGTCCGAATTGAACATTGGTTCCTGATGTTGTGAGACAGCAGTGCTAACTAGTGTGCCGCTGTTTACTTCAATTATCTTATTCATTTATAATTATCTCACAATTAAATGTTTCAGTAAGACATTTATAGAAGCTTGTAGGGCTGGATTCTCTGTTTGGGAGTTTAGTTGTGAGAGTGCTTCACAGCTGCAGGTTGTGTTTGCTGCTTGCTCCTGCTGGTGGCTACAGATGCCTGGAGTCTGCTGTTGCTGTTTCCTTCCTTTCCTATAGCTGGAAAGAAGGATAATTTTTGAAAAGATACTTGGGTCCTGAAACACCGGCTCAGGAGGACGTATGAGTCCAGAAGGCAATCTGGTTTGAAGCAAGAAAGGACCTGGTGCGCAACATTGTGCTGATGCTTTTGCTGCTGGTGTGGTGAGTGCTGCATGTAACTGGCATGTCATTGCAGGTTAAACACGCTGGAAGTCAAGGATATTCAACTGCACATTCAGATTTGGTTCCGGCGAGATTGGGCCGTGTGGGAGGGCCTGCACAGCTGCGGCACCTGGATGGAGAAATTGCACTGATACATGGAACAACCAACAAGTAACGCATTGCTCAACAGATAATTTCTACAACAAAGTTCTGGACATGATAAAACATCCTCAGGTTTTTCCTCAGTTTCTGGTGAGGAATCTGTGAGGGGTGATCCTGTGTGTTTGCTTTTTGGTGAAAATGAGCCGATATAGCTTCATAGCAATATGGAACGATGACGTTTCCTTGTTGATTAATGGTTAGTGTGATATGTGGAATGTTACATAAATTTAAAATCTTTCTTAACGTTGACCGTTTTTGGCAATAAAATATTACTCAAGTGCATTCCCATGGGTACATGTGCCATGTCTCAGATGATGATTATTGCATCGCATTTCAATCAAACTTTGAAGCCTGAACAGTGCCTGAACTCGAGAAGCATCAGCACCATAGAGGCAGCAGCCAACAATCAAACACTCAAGAGCTGGGCTTCAGCACTGGGGGTGTCCTCGCGACCAAAGGGTGAGCGTGTGGCTCAGGTAAGAGTGTCTAAGCACATTCTCCCTAATGTTCCCAGCATGGGTCTGGGATTGAGGGGTTCCTGCTGTGGCCGAGGATATGTGCAGAGCGAGGTTTTCCAGCACAACCGTCTCGGTGGATGGCACTCTGAGAAAAGGCGGGACACGTAAGTGTGGGGGAGGTTTGGGGGATTTGAGGGTTCCAGGACGGAAGCCTGAACTGATTCTTTGTGTATCTCCTTCTCCAATTCCTGACAGTTATACAAAATATGCTTGGTTATGTCGGTGCCACAGAGCCTGCCATCACGTGCTGGTAACACCCAAGGCAGGCACATGCCGAAAAAGGCTGGACACGGTACCCTGAAGACCCAGCTGCCCATCAGGCATAGATGGAACCCAAAGAGGGACGCTGGTGATAGCCCAAGGTGTCCAGGCGTTGTTGATCTTTCGAGGAAATGACAGACAGCATGTGCTGCAGGAGGTTGCTTCTCAATAAAGGGACAGTGAGGCACCTATGCCATATCCTCGCAGACTTGGCATCCTGTGTAGGAGGAGGACCCCCACTCCCGGTGGCCATGAATGTCACCACAGCCCTTATAATCTATGCCACCTAATAATTCCTGGACTCCAATGGGGACTTATGCAGCATTTCCCAAGCTCCAGCCCACAAGGGCATTCATGTGGTCACGGATGCCCCATATGCCCGAGCAGGTGACTGTATCAACTTTGAGCTGGACCAAGACCATTAAGATGACCGGGCACTCGGATTCTCCGCCATTACCGGTTTACACCAGGTCCAAAGGGCAATCAATGGCATGCATTTAGCCTTGCACGCGCTGGGGCATCAGGGAGTGCCCTTCATTAACAGGAAGGGGTTCCACTCCCTGAATGTTCAACTCATGTACGACCGCCACCTTGGGATCATGCACATGTGTGCACACTTCCCACCCTCCTTCTGTCTACTGTGTTCCACCATCCCAGCATCTGCGTTACATCACTCCAGGTTGATGGTGCTGTGTTGACACTGTCAGCGGGTCACTAAACCAGGCAGAAGAGTGTTGATAACTCACTGTGAGGTTAGCTCTGGTGCTCCTCAGTTCATGAGAATGTCTGACTCATGTCTTTCTGCTGACAGTGCGGTCATACCCTTCCTCTGGATGGGTTCTGCATTGGGGGCATATGATCTTGGACACTGTGCCTGGGGGTTGGGGGGAGTGGAGGGCAACAGGAGGTGGAGGGTGCATGCAGGCCTGCTGTGCAGGTTAACGTGACAGAGGCTGCACATGTGTCAAGTGTAAGATGATTTAATAGTGCAAAATTGATATTTCCATTGCCACTAGCTACAGACAGTGACCACCCACCCCCCTCCAGTTCCCATTCGGTGATCCTCAATCTTCTTTATTTGACATAGTCAACTGCTACATCTAGGTCTGTCCCCACGATGCAAATCAGTGGTGGAGGCAGCCTGCTGCTTTTGCGCCATGTGGCCATTGATGTCCTTGGCGGAGGTTGGAGGGTTGGAGGGCCCCCGTCGCCTTACTATTCTTCCTGCTGCCCTTGAGCTGCATCATTGTCAGGAGGAGGGGGCGGGGGGGGGGGGGGGGGGGACTCAGGATAACTGGAGATCTCTATCCTCTCATTTTTGGCAGGCCCCGGGTTGGCCTCCAGGACTTCCTCCTCCCTGATGTGGGGCCCTGGGGGTCTCCTTGGGACGGTGAGGCAGCTGGAGTGAGCTCCAGAGGCCTCTGCTTTATCCGGTTCTGCCGGTCCTGGCACCTCCCCATTGAATGCACCATGGTGTCGACATCCACAGTGATGCTCCTCTGTGACTCGGCCACACTCTGTAGTGCCTCGGCCATTCCACCTGCATCTGGGACATTTCCTTCATCGACTGGGACATGAAGCCGAGGCCCTCAGCTATGGTCATCACTGACGAAGTCATGCCTTGGACACCACCACTCAAAACGTGGACCTCGTGGTCCAGATTTCCCACTGCCGTCGCCACGCATTGCCAGCATCAGGTTCTGCATCCTTGGCCCTTGGGATTCTTCCAAGCGGCTAGACACCCACCGGAGTGTCGCTGACATCCCCTGCTGAAACTCATGGCCATGTCTTAACATCTGCAGCAGCTCTGGGATCTGAGTGCTGGGATCCAGCAGACCTCTGACTGCTGACTCCCAGGGATGTTCCTGCATCCACCTGATGTGCATCAGCAACTGTATGGTGCTCACCAGATTGTGCCCCCGAAGCCTGTCCACTAATGTCACACATGTAGGTAAGTGGCTCTGCGCCACTGGAAGGTAGGGGTGATAGCTGTGACGCATCAATGGTGGTGGTCTCTCAGATGGCAAGGGTCCGGCCGGTTCTGAATGGTCCGGTCCCTTCAGATGGAGATCCTGCAAGAAAATTGACATGTGTCACTTAGAAGGAAGGATTAAGCACTGCTGCCTCACGGTGCTGAGGAACCGGGTTCGATCCCAGCCACAGGTCACTGTCCGTGTGGAGTTTGCACATTCTCCCTGTGTCTGCATGGGTCGCGCCCAACAACCCAAAGATGTGCAGGGTAGGTGGTGTAGCCATCTGACATGGCCACTTCCAACTAAGTACAGAGTAACTCGCAAAGGCCGATGGGTAAAATGGGCAAGCCAAGAGTCAGGCAGGTTCTGAGCCTGAAATGCATATTCGGTAGCAAAGTCCAGACGGTATCGAAACCAGGGGCGCGATTCTCCGACCACCCACCGGGTCGGAGAATCGACGGGGGGGCGGCATGAATCCCACCCCTGCCGTGTCCCGAATTCTCCGCCACCGGAGATTCGGCGGGAATCCCCCGGCGATTCTCCGGTCCGCAATGGGCCGAAGTCCTGCCGCTGTCAACCCACGCCAGCCGGCGTGGATTGAACCACCTTTTGAACGGCGGGACAAGGCGGCACGGGCGGGCTCCGGGGTTCTGGGGGGGGCACGGGGCGATCTTGCGCCGGGGGGTGCCCCCACGGTGGCCTGGCCCGCGATCGGGGCCGACTGAACCGCGGGTGGGCCTGTACCGTGGGGGTACTCTTTTCCTTCCGCCTTCGCCATGGTCTCCACTGCGCATGCATGGGGATGCCGTGAGTGGCCGCTGACGCTCCCGCGCATGCGCCGCACGGCAAAGTCATTTCCGCGCCAGCTGGCGGGGCACCAATGGCCTTTCCCGCCAGCAGGCAGGGCGGAAATCAGTCCGGCGCGGGCCTAGCCCCTCAAGGTGAGGGCTCGGCCCCTCAAGAGGCGGAGAATTCCGCACCTTTGGGGCGGCGCGATGCCGGACTGATTCGCGCTGTTTTTTCGCCGGTCGGCGGACATCGCGCTGATTGCGGAGAATCCCGCTCCCTGTCCCATTACCATGTTAATCAGGCCGATTAGCAGGAGATGGCCCATCTCCCCAACATAAAGGTGAGTCGGACCAAGATTCCCACTTTACTGGAAGAGTCATGAAAAGTGTTATGACAATATTTGGAGTTAAACAAACGTTCCACATTGGCTATCACCCGCAGTCCAGCGGCATTGTGGAGTGCAAGAATCGTACGCTAAAAGCCACCCTTAGGAAAACGGTGCAGCAGCACAATACAACATGGGACACAGTGCTTCCATTCGCACTGATGCTTATTGTGGGCAGCACGGTAGCATTGTGGATAGCACAATTGCTTCACAGCTCCAGGGTTCCAGGTTCGATTCCGGCTTGGGTCACTGTATGTGCGGAGTCTGCACATCCTCCCCGTGTGTGCGTGGGTTTCCTCCGGGTGCTCCGGTTTCCTCCCACAGTCCAAAGATGTGCAGGTTAGGTGGATTGGCCATGATAAATTGCCCTTCATGTCCAAAATTGCCCTTAGTGTTGGGTAGGGTTACTGGGTTATGGGGATAGGGTGGAGGTGTTGACCTTGGGTAGGGTGCTCTTTCCAAGAGCCGGTGCAGACTCGATGGGTCGAATGGCCTCCTTCTGCGCTGTAAATTCTATGATTAGGAACACAGTGTCGAGCTCTACAGGATATACCCCCCCATACCCTCATAACCATATGATCCATGAAGGGTACCGAATACTTATTCGGACTTGATTTGGCCAGCCCCGCAGTAACCGCCCTGACCCATGAAGAAGCAGTCCAGCACATGGTAGGGGATATTGAAGCAGCACAGCACGCTGCAGCTGTTCGACTAGGCACTAAACGAAAGAAGTGTAAGGCCTGCTTTGACAAAACAGTACACCCCACGGAGTATACAGTCAGACAGCAGGTAATGATCACCTTGTACAACCCTAGTTCGTTCCTCTCCCCCAAATTTGCTGGACCCTATTCAATATCAGACAAGGCAAGCCCTTCAGACAAGGTAGGGGAACTGGCAGCATGGGTTGGTACCTGGGACTTCGATGTTGTGGCCATTTCGGAGACATGGATAGAGCAGGGACAGGAATGGATGTTGCAGGTTCCGGGATTTAGGTGTTTTAGTAAGCTCAGAGAAGGAGGCAAAAGAGGGGGAGGTGTGGCGCTGCTAGTCAAGAGCAGTATTACGGTGGCGAAGAGGATGCTAGATGGGGACTCTTCTTCCGAGGTAGTATGGGCTGAAGTTAGAAACAGGAAAGGAGAGGTCACCCTGTTGGGAGTTTTTTATAGGCCTCCTAATAGTTCTAGGGATGTAGAGGAAAGGATGGCGAAGATGATTCTGGATAAGAGCGAAAGTAACAGGGTAGTTATTATGGGAGACTTTAACTTTCCAAATATTGACTGGAAAAGATATAGTTCGAGTACAATAGATGGGTCGTTTTTTGTACAGTGTGTGCAGGAGGGTTTCCTGAAACAATATGTTGACAGGCCAACAAGAGGCGAGGGCACGTTGGATTTGGTTTTGGGTAATGATCCAGGCCAGGTGTTGGATTTGGAGGTAGGAGAGCACTTTGGGGACAGTGACCACAATTAGTTATAGCTGGGGGAAGGGCAATTATGATGCCATTAGACGTGACTTGGGGGGGATAAGGTGGAGAAGTAGGCTGCAAGTGTTGGGCACACTGGATAAGTGGGGCTTGTTCAAGGATCAGCTACTGTGTGTTCTTGATAAGTATCTACCGGTCAGGCAGGGAGGAAGGTGTCGAGCGAGGGAACCGTGGTTTACCAAGGAAGTGGAATCTCTTGTTAAGAGGAAGAAGGAGGCCTATGTGAAGATGAGGTGTGAAGTTTCAGTTGGGGCGATGGATAGTTACAAGGTAGCAAGGAAGGATCTAAAGAGAGAGCTAAGACGAGCAAGGAGGGGACATGAGAAGTATTTGGCAGGAAGGATCAAGGAAAACCCAAAAGCTTTCTATAGGTATGTCAGGAATAAGTGAATGACTAGGGAAAGAGTAGGACCAGTCAAGGACAGGGATGGAAAATTATGTGTGGAGTCTGGAGAGATAGGCGAGATACTAAATGAATATTTTTCGTCAGTATTCACTCAGGAAAAAGATAATGTTGTGGAGGAGAATGCTGAGCCCCAGGCTAATAGAATAGATGGCATTGAGGTACGTAGGGAAGAGGTGTTGGCAATTCTGGACAGGCTGAAAATAGATAAGTCCCCGGGACCTGATGGGATTTATCCTAGGATTCTCTGGGAGGCCAGGGAAGAGATTGCTGGACCTTTGGCTTTGATTTTTATGTCATCATTGGCTACAGGAATAGTGCCAGAGGACTGGAGGACAGCAAATGTGGTCCCTTTGTTCAAAAAGGGGAGCAGAGACAACCCCGGCAACTATAGACCGGTGAGCCTCACGTCTGTAGTGGGTAAAGTCTTGGAGGGGATTATAAGAGACAAGATTTATAATCATCTAGATAGGAATAATATGATCAGGGATAGTCAGCATGGCTTTGTGAAGGTTAGGTCATGCCTCACAAACCTTATTGAGTTCTTTGAGAAGGTGACTGAACAGGTAGATGAGGGTAGAGCAGTTGATGTGGTGTATATGGATTTCAGCAAAGCGTTTGATAAGGTTCCCCACAGTAGGCTTTGCAGAAAATACGGAGGCTGGGGATTGATGGTGATTTAGAGATGTGGATCAGAAATTGGCTAGCTGAAAGAAGACAGAGGGTGGTGGTTGATGGGAAATGTTCAGAATGGAGTACAGTCACAAGTGGAGTACCACAAGGATCTGTTCTGGGGCCGTTGCTATTTGTCATTTTTATCAATGACCGAGAGGAAGGCGCAGAAGGGTGGGTGAGTAAATTTGCAAACGATACTAAAGTCGGTGGTGTTGTCGATAGTGTGGAAGGATGTAGCAGGTTACAGAGGGATATAGATAAGCTGCAGAGCTGGGCTGAGAGGTGGCAAATGGAGTTTAATGTAGAGAAGTGTGAGGTGATTCACTTTGGAAGGAATAACAGGAATGCAGAATATTTGGCTAATGGTAAAGTTCTTGAAAGTGTGGATGAGCAGAGGGATCTAGGTGTCCATGTACATAGATCCCTGAAAGTTGCCACCCAGGTTGATAGGGTTGTGAAGAAGGCCTATGGAGTGTTGGCCTTTATTGGTAGAGGGATTGAGTTCCGGAGTCAGGAGGTCATGTTGCAGCTGTACAGAACTCTGGTACGGCCGCATTTGGAGTATTGCGTACAGTTCTGGTCACCGCATTATAGGAAGGACGTGGAGGCTTTGGAGCGGGTGCAGAGGAGATTTACCAGGATGTTGCCTGGTATGGAGGGAAAATCTTATGAGGAAAGGCTGATGGACTTGAGGTTGTTTTCGTTGGAGAGAAGAAGGTTAAGAGGAGACTTAATAGAGGCATACAAAATGATTAGGGGGTTGGATAGGGTGGACAGTGAGAGCCTTCTCCCGCGGATGGAAATGGCTGGCACGAGGGGACATAACTTTAAACTGAGGGGTAATAGATATAGGACAGAGGTCAGAGGTAGGTTCTTTACGCAAAGAGTAGTGAGGCCGTGGAATGCCCTACCTGCTACAGTAGTGAACTCGCCAACATTGAGGGCATTTAAAAGTTTATTGGATAAACATATGGATGATAATGTCATAGTGTAGGTTAGATGGCTTTTGTTTCGGTGCAACATCGTGGGCCGAAGGGCCTGTACTGCGCTGTATTGTTCTATGTTCTATGTTCTAAGCCCCTTGGTTTACAAAATCACATTTCCAAACGGAAAATCAGGATGGTTCCATGTAAATCAGCTTTAGGTTTATGGAACGCAGTGCAGCCACTCACACCATCTCTCATTGGCGATGGCAGACAATGAGGACCCACCCACTGACAACCTGAATTCCCCCTCCCCCAGCAGCACCAGCACGTCCACAGACACGACGTTGACCACGCCCCCAGAATCAAATTTTACCCTGATGTTTGATTCGGCTGCCAGCGACAGTGACAGCAGTACTGAAGCCCCTGAGAGACCCGATGAAAGATCCTTCGAACCAGGTCCCAGTCATTACAGTCCCAGAGACTCCGACCACGATACGCTCAGCCTCTTTGAAACAATTTATCTGCCCAACCCAGAACCTGACCCGCCATCCGACGATAGCGATATCCCCATTGCAATCTCCCTACAGACCATGAAGCACTGGCACCGTGACGGTTCCTGTCGCTTGATGAGAAATGACGAAATGGACCCTACATCAGCGCATGCGCGTTCGCACGCAAACTCCATGAAACAGTTTGGCACCCGGGAGATGGAGACATCTACGAGTCTGACTCCCACCATGGTAACCCCTTTGCAAATCTTTTCGCAATGGAATCTTGAGGTGTCCAGATGATGAGAGTCAAGAACCAATGGAGATTTACAGTCCTGTACCTTCATGGAGCCTGCACGTTTTTTTTTTTACTTTGTTATTTTTAAATGTTGAATGTTTGTTTAATTGTGTCGATCGCACTGAATTTCTTGATACAGTTTCTTCTTTTGGTCTCACACCAATGTTCTTGATACAATCATAATTACTCATCTGACGCCACATGGCAGTTAGTGAAACAAGTTTGCCGGCAACGCAAAAAGTTACAAATTCGTTCCGCTCTTGGAAGGTCACTCAGGCAGTGAAGTAACGGCAATTATCCCCACCCTGCCTGAGGACCCCCTATACATTTGGTTAGCCAAGCTCGGGTAGTGGAGCAACGGCACTAATCACCGCCCTACCCAGGGATTCCACCCATTCTTGCCCCCGCGGATCATATGCACCACCCCATTTGACTACTTGGTTTCAAAACTTTTTTTTTCTGTTTTTTTTCGACTCCTGTGGTTTAAAGAAAGCTCTTTGCCATTACTTTTGCCCTCCCCGACAACCCTTCAGTTGCTATTCCCCCCACATACTATTTACATGTAAGAAACACTTGGTTGGAAAAACAAGTTTGCAGAGGATGGAGAAATTGTCTGCCCACTCAGCTCATCGACCACAGGCTGCGAGAGTGCTCGTGCTGTGACACAGAACATTTTGTGATGTCTTGTCTCCGCAAATGGTTGTTTTGAAAAAACAAAAATGAGGGAGTCACATATGGTGACGATTATAATGGGAGAATTGACGTTAAGAAGACACAGATGGATATACGAGATATTAAACAACACAATGATAGCAGACACTATGCTTGTTCCCTTAAAGATACAAAGACACTCAATGGTGAAGGAAAACCAAAATAAGATGAAGACGACCCTGATGATCGGCATCATGATCGTCGCTGGAACTGTCCAGTTGAGCGCGTTACCCACTTCTACCCCCTCGCCACACAGGCCCCGAACACGACCACCCAACACAACACCCCCAGCCCGGACAGTACCCCCACATGGTGTGAGAACCTCATCAAATGGTATTCCCTGTCCTACACAGTGGAAGCCTTACTAGTAATAACCATATTGTACAGCGTCATTCAGACAATTAGATTGCGGAAATGGAGACGGCAAGCCTCCCGTCCCCCAGTATATACATTCAGAGCCCCTTTCCTCGGACTCCAACAGACTCCACACTCTTTCTGAACCTTTCTCTTTAATAAATTCCGCGGTTGTTGTTTTGTGAATAAAGTTTATTTTTCTGTGTATGTAAGTCTCAGTGATAGGAAGAAATGCGATGCTGCTATCGGATAATTTTTGTATTGTAACATAAGTTTTGGATTGTAAATAGCAGCATCAGTGTAGTCTAGTTACAGGCAGTTAGAGGTTCCCCTTTTACGGAATGGGCCCCTAGAGAATCTTAGACCTGTGTTGTTTCGGGAAATTAGGTAAATATTTTTGGACCCATATCATAGAGTAGAGTAGAATCTGTCCTTGGTTAAGGGTACCCGGCATCCCAAGAGAACAAAGAAGACCCAGTTTTGTGATCCTTCACGCTTCACGTTGTGGATCAAGAGGACGGAGTGCAGCCATCTGACATGGCCACTTCCAACTAAGCACAGAGCAACTCGCAAAGACTGATGGGTAAAATGGACAAGCCAAGAGTCAGGCAGGTTCTGAGCCTGAAATGCATATTCGTCAGCAAAGTCCAGACGGTATCGAAACCCATTAGCATGTTAATCAGGCCGATTAGCAGGTGATGGCCCATCTCCCCCAACACAAAGGACTGGTACTCCAGCAACCGGGGCAGTCCCAGACATTTGGGCGCCACTCCCTGTACAAGGGAAACACAAACAACGGAGTCAGTGACTGCCTGAGACACGGCCAGTCATCCAGATCCCCACCCACTTATTGGCTAAGGAATCAAATGGAGTGATCAGGGATCACCCAATTAGTAAGGCCCAAATCGAAGGACCGCCCAAGTATAAAGGAAGAGTTCGCCATATGCTCGCTCTCTTTTGGCCTTGGTACCCCGGTCACGGTCATCGATAACTGCAGCAACACCAGAAGCAAGTTCGAGTTCAACGTCCACTACCAGAAGGATGAGCCCAGCCGAGCAGCAGTTACCACTTCGAACCCAAGTGATCTTGAACAGCGGCCACTGTTTCCTGACCTAAACCGGGTGCCCGAAGTTAAGTACAGGTTGTCTCAGTAATAGGTGTAGTTAACAGTAGTGTTTATGTTGCATGATTGATTGTATGTAAATAAAGTACCCTTGACCTTGAACTAACTAACTGGTGTTTGGCTCTTTGATTAATAGCCGGTTGAAACTTGTGGTGGTATCATTCGATATCTGGCGACTCTAAGCATTCGGACATAGACAATATAGAAAGAAGGTAAATTCACTGATTGCCCTAATTGGAACAGAACCAGAGTAAAGACCATAGTAAAGAGAAACAGGCAACAGTGGATTGGCCACAATAAGTTTCCCCTTAATTGGAAAAAAATAATTGGGTACTGTAAATTTATTAAAGAAAAAATGTGTTTAATTTTAAAAAAAGAGAAGGAAGGGTTATTTTGCCTGATATGAACAGCTCACTTGAGACAGGTCATCTGGGTGAAGGGGCAGTGGATCCTCACCCCTGCGGCGACGGCCAGCATCGCTGTCGGTGGCTGCTCTCCCCTCGGTCATCCGAGTGATCTCCAGGACCCATTCCTCATAAAGGGTGAGGACTTTGATCTCTAGCATCCCCCCCACCATGGCCCTTTCACACCTATTATGGACCAACTTATCCTGCAGGGAAAAAGAGGGGACATTGTGAACCAAACACTTGATGGATCGGGGGGCTGTGGCAGGTGGCTTGCGTGGGCACTGCAACTGGACATGAAGGGGTTGTGTTGGGTGCTAGGGGATGCTGAGGAACAAGCACGAAGATCAGATGTGGGGAAGGTGCGAGGTGTCAGCCGGGGGGTGGGCGGGGGGGGGGGGGGGTGGGGGGGGGGGGGGGTTAGGCGGACCCAATGCCAGGCGAATGGTGGTAACTTACTCTTGCAGCTCGATGGAGGCCCGACATTGTACAGCAGTCCTCCTGGTCATTCTTCCCACACTGACAGCCGCTGCTACCGCTTCCCAGGCGGCATTGGTGACCCTGTTGCTGGCACTCCAACGTCCTTGGGGGAACTGGATAACCCATCTTGCATCCACTGCGTCCAGAAGCCTGGGCAGGTCGGCATTGCCATTGCGAGGCATAGGTCTGCACATTTCCATGCTTGTGTGTTGACTGGGAGTTAGTGGTCAAGGAGCGTTTGAAAGCAGCTTCCCCTTGTTAACAGCGAGACGCTGAGGCACGAGTCCAGTGAATCAGACAGCGAGAGAGCCAGCAATGGCGAGAAGCTCATGGGGGCTCATGTTCAGCATTTTGTGCCATTTAATACGGGCCGCAATCTCGCCGGCGTGGCCATCTGGAAACACCCCGCCAATTACGCCCAAAATTATATTCAGAAATGTTTCCATTAAATCGTGCCCCATAATTACTGTTGTTCTATAGGCAAGTGCGAGATCAGGACCGGAATTCTCTGGCTGTTTCTCTGTTCCCATCAGCAATGCCTAGGAACACATGGCTGTGGGACCGGAAAATCCAGCCCCAGCATTCACAAAGAGCAACAGAATAAATCTTCATGATGTTGGTAGAGGGAAGAATGTAGTTTGTTAAGAACCCCGTTGATGTTAACTGCAATGGTAGCCCTAAAATCCAGAAGGCTAACTTGAAACATTAGGTCTTAGTGGTGTATATTTTCAACTTGGTATACTGTGAGAAAAGATATGTAAACAAGGGTGGAATAGTCCAGTCATTTTGTGATCAATTAATAAAGAATATATATATAAATAATATATATATAAAAGAATAAAGAATATATATATAAAAGACAAAAACACATGGCAATAAGGACTATAGCACACTATGACACTTAATTACACGGATGGCTATATTCACACGCAGTATTACATGAAGTTAACCCTTGGTTCCTAACTACTTACGTTTCCTGAACTCTGAGACACCGCTTTGTTCCTAATCAACATCCAATATTATATAACTCGATGAGCTAAATTCAGCAGATAATTATCACGCACAGGTTATTTGGTCACACTTGGGAAAACTGTTTTCAGTTCCAGCGAAGGTTAGATTTCTTTGTTCGGATCTTCACCAGTTGCTCATTTAGCAATAACCTATTTTTGGGACACAGTTTCTGCAGCTGGGTATGGCTCTGAAAGTAGCTGCTACTGTGTCCCTTTCTCCAGCTATTGCACTTATGGATATATCTTTTTTTTTCTTTGATGTTACTCACCCTGTGGATCCAGCCTTTAGCATATATGTGTCAATTTCCTTATCTGTCCACTTTGAAGTTACCTCTTCTATACCCTATTGTTTTCCCCGAATCACATAGGTAAACACTTACATTTATCACTGAAATTAAGATATGTCCAACACTGCAGCTAGCCTTTGTGCTGCACTTAAGTGCCATTTTAGATGATGGGAGTATTTCCGTGTCAGCGAGGGTGGTGTAAGGTACTTCCACTCATCCGTGTAGTGGTTTACATTGATTCTCAAGGGTTTTAGTGGATCTTGCTCCAAAATTACATAGGTCAAGAAGAAGCTTCTTGAAGAAAATTCATATTTCATGCTCCATGTCTTGCAGCAGTACTTGCAAAGAAAATTCTGACCTAGTTGTAGTTAACAAATTTATCTTTCTCCTTCAGATACTACCTGACCTCTTGGGCATCTTCAACGGTTTATGTTTTTTATCATCTTTAGTATTGTCTTCTTAGATTACCCATTTGGCTGATTCCAATTCCCTCAGTGCTAAGCATTTCAATTAATCTAAAATGGTCACAAACCAGTAACTATATTAATGGATATAATAAACTGAAATATTAAAGCTCAATTATCATCTAAACCCCAGAGAGGAGATTTTACTACCGAAAACATTACTGTAAATTCACCACTTAATTATACTTTACCTAGAGCGTTATAGGAGCAGTTTTATTTTGCTTGGCGAGGATTTGTTATTGTCAACAGTGATGGTACTGGTCAGAGATGATGCCAAAAGTATTTTATATTATTCATGGGTGATGAGGCCCAAAAAAATGGGTTCTTGACTGTGCCCACTGCAAATAACTTGTCAAGTAATAATCATTAGTTGATTGACAGATACTAAAAACAGCCAGTGTTCGAAACATATATCATTTTAATTTTTGGTTTAACTGTCACTCAACTGCTTCTTAGCAACATAGAGGTATGGTAATATGGGTCAAATTAACATTTTAAATAAAATATAAGGCCACACGTGTTATCTGGGAAGTGAATTGTAGAAGATTGCATTGTTCAGTGTTTCTTAGAAGTCTTTACAAGAATAAAATCTAAGGCTGGCTAATGCGTTCGTGTTCAATTCTGATCTGATCATTCCTGCATGATTTCATAATTTATGTGGTGAAGCAAGTGGGGCTTGAAAGGTGAAACAGCATAATTCTTGGAATAGCTTTATTTAAATGTCAGTGTGTAGCTAATCAGTATTTGAATAGAGCCACCTGATCTTACAGTCGCTAGATAATTATAGGTGATTCAGGTCCACAAGAGGGAATACAGATACTTGGATGTAAATCCCTTGCTGAAAGACGCTTTTGTTTCAAAGGGGGGGCTGTTCTAATAGATTAAGTGAGTTTTATTTCTCTAATAATCAAAATGGTTTTAGCAATCAGGAGGAATGCTCTGCACTGCACTGCATCATCTATGATATGCTTAACCAGCAAGATAGAGTTACACTCTTAGATAATCAAGCTTGCAGTTCACATCATTCAACCCATAACAGTTAGAAGTTGGGTCGGAATGGGTGTGCATATCTGGGTTGCATTTTAATTCCAGCTTTATGGCTTTGATGGTATCCTGCAATGTAATTGTTCATCCTTCACTTCAGTTTTTAAATATATTTTTTTAATAAAGGCTTTACAAAAACTCACGGGTGTATGAACTAGTCGGGCCACAATGCATATTTTAGGCAATGACATCCGAGAGCAGCAAAGCAAGCCATGCCGAAACAGGGGTATATCACAAAGTGACATCACAGGAGAAGGAATCATGTGGGGTGAGCACATTGGTAAGCTTTTAACTTTAATTGTAATTTAATTAAGCCAATCAACTTTAAAGTAAGATTAGATCAATTAATTAGCATTAAAATAAAGTCAATTTGATCATTCATCACATCAATTAATTAATCAAATCTGGGGGAAAAGTTAACATCATGCTATAAAACTTTAATAAACTATAACACTACGAGGGATACTGGACAGAAATTCAAATATTTATTTCAATTTTGTAAGACTGTGAGGAAAGGATACTTTGTTCCAGGAGTGATTGCACTACAAAATAGGGGGTTGGTATATTAAAACAAACTTTATTATGAACACGGCACTAAAATATTTAACATCGCCCCAGAAAACATCTTACAATTACATCTTTAACAATACTACTCAATACAGTGAATACAATACCTATAATTGCTATCTTTATTCCCACTCAAGGAAAACAATCATCTCAGCTCTCAATCCACTGTAACTACCCAAAGACATTCAGGAATACTTGTTTTACAGAGGTGTTTTTTGAGAAAGAGAGATCTCTTGATACTGCTTTTTAAAAAAAGATCTGACTCCTGTCAAACCCATGCAGAAACTCTAGCTGTATATCTTCAGAAGATGAGTCTCAGCTTGTTTCAGTTCCCCCTTGTTTGCAAACAAGTCTGCACTGCTTTAAAGACCATTAATATATTTTTAGTGAACTGCAGAGAGCAAACTACCTGACTTGACTTGTGGTCACAGTTTCATCCAGAACTGCACTGACCTGCTTTCTCCAAAATGTCTGATGCCTCAGCTTCACCCCGTCATTACCAATCATAAAACTAATTAACTCCACAGGCAATCCCCTTAATCCAACCAAAATTACATGAATCCAAGTTTTTTTTACAGCAGTTTAATTACACTACTGGCTCCCAACCTTTCAAACCAAGATTCTTTTAAAACATGACTGTAGCAGTCAAACACACTCTAACCCAGCTTTCAACACTTGTTTCACCAAATAACTATAATAGAACACATCTGAAATTTCAATATTCATCACAGTAAGAAACAGAAGACATGGAAATTTGCAGCACACAAGAAAGCCATTCAGACCGCCACGTCCATGTCAGCTGACAAAGAGCCTAATTCCAATTCCAATTCTTGATCCGTAGCTTTATAGGTTATGGCATTTCAAGTGCTCATCGAAGTACTTTCTGAATGTTATGAAGGTTTCTATCACTACTGTCATTTCAGGTAGCGAGTTCCAGATTCCCACCACCCTCTGAGTGAAATATTTCCCCTCAAATCCGATTTAAACCACTTACCTCTTACCCTAATGTGCGCCCGGTAATAGACTTGTAAGGGGAAAGGATCTACCGCTTCACGCCATCTAAATCCCTCATAATTTTATACACTTCAATTAGATCTCCTCTTAGCCTAAAAAAAATCAAACTACTGCAGATGACGGAGATCTGAAATAAAAACAGCAAGTTTTGGAAAAACTCAGCAAGTCCAGCTGCATCTGTGACCAGAGAAACAGAGATAATGTTTCGAGTCCAATATGACTCTTCTTCAGAACAGAAGAGAGGCAGAAATGTGATGGCTTTTTTGCTGTTGGAAAAGGGGAAGGTCAGGTGGACCAAAAAGGGGAATGGTTACAAGGCAGAGGAGATTAAACTTCAAATATGTCATTGAACAAAAGGCAAAGAGAGTGGGAATGGTAGTAGTAAAGAAATAAAGCATGAGTCCAGAGTAGGTGTTAATAACAGGATAAAGGTCAGCCTCATCTGAAAGCAGAATAGCAGAATGTGTTAATAGCAGAATAAAGGTCAGAGCAGCCTGAGAACAAAACACGGCATCATGATACTGACTGGCACTAGGGGACAAAGTAGAGGAGAGTTCATGGTCTGAAGTTATTGAACTCCATGCTGAGCCCAGAAAGCTGCAAAGTGCCAAATCATAAGCTGAAGTGCTGTTCCTCAAGCTTGAGTTGACTTCACTGGAACAATGTAGCTGACTAAAATCAGGAATGTGGGCATAAAAGCAAGATGATGAATTGAAATTTCAAACTATTAGAAGGTCGGGGTTAAGCTTGTGGACTGAATGGTGATGTTCAGCCAAGTGATCATCCAGTCTGCATTTGGTCACCCCAGTGTTGAGGAGATCACATTGTGAACAGCGAACGCAGTAGACTCAGCTGAAAGAAGAACACATAAATAACTGTTTCACCTGGGCCAAGTGTTTGGAATCTTGGACAGTGAGGAGGGAGGAGGTAAAGGGGCATGTGTTACATTTCCTGCGATTGCATAGGAAGTTGCTGTGGGAAGGGGATGAGGTGTTGGATTGATAGAGGAGTGGACCAGGTTGTCTCAGATGGAGTGGAAGGGAATACATGGTTGGTGGTTACATCATGCTGGATTTGGTAGAAATGGCGGAGGATAACCCTATGAATGTGGAGGCTGGTGGGGTGGAAAGTGAGGGCAAGGGGAACCATAGTTCTGGGACAGATGGGAAGGGGTGAGGGCAGAGATATGGGGAATTGGTTGCACATGGCTGAGGGCCTCATCAACCACAGTGCAGGGAAACCTCAGCAGTGTAAAGAAGAAGACATGTTAGAAGTGTTTTGTGGTAGGACGCAACATCTTAACAGTCGCGACAGAGAGGGAGAAACTACAAGAATTAAATGGAGTCCTTGCTGGAAACAGGATATGAGATGGCACACTACACCTACTCTGGACTTGTTCCTTTCCTACTGTCATTCCCTTTCTCTTTGATTTTTGTTCCATGATGTTTTCGTAGTTTAATCTCCACCACCCTCTAACCGCTCTTTGGCCTTCCTTTTTGCTCGACCTTACCTTCCCTTCTTTTTCAACAGAATTAAACTCATCACATTTCTATCTCTCATTAGTTCTAAAAAGGTGCCATATTGGACTCAAAAGGTTAACTCTGTTTCTATCTCCAGCACTTTCTATTTTTATTTCTCCTCTCATCCTACGAGCAGCACGGTAGCATTGTGGATAACACAATTGCTTCACAGCTCCAGGGTCCCAGGTTCGATTCCAGCTTGGGTCACTGTCTCTGCGGAGTCTGCACATTCTCCCCGTGTGTGCGTGGGTTTCCTCCGGGTGCTCCGGTTTCCTCCCACAGTCCAAAGATGTGCAGGTTAGGTGGATTGGCCATGATAAATTGCCCTTAGTGTCCAAAATTGCCCTTAGTGTTGGGTGGGGTTACTGGGTTATGGGAATAGGGTGGCGGTGTTGACCTTGGGTAGGGTGCTCTTTCCAAGAGCCGGTGCAGACTCGATGGGCCGAATGGCCTCCTTCTGCACTGTAAATTCTATGATAATCTATGAAAATCCATTCCAAAGAAAGAACCAGTCTTTCCATGGATCCTGAAATGCAGTGTAAAATTTAAACATTTGCAGAGGATACCGAACTTGAAGGCATGGCAGACAGTGAAAATAACAGCAACTGACTGTAACAAGGCCTAGATGGGCTATCAGAATAGGTGGGCAAGTGGCAGGTGGAGCCGAATGTCAAGAAATGTGAGGTGATGCATTTTTCAGAAGGGATAGGGCGAGACAATATCAACATGATGACACAGTTTTTAAAAGGATGCAGGAACAGGTGGAATTGGGGGTTGATGTTCATAGATTTAGGAAGATGGCAGGGCATATTGAAGAGTAGTTAGCAAAGCATATAGCATCTTCGGCTTCATAAAGCGAAGTATCAAATACCAAATCAGGGACGATATGCTTCTAATTAGGCCACATGAGAAGTTTGTTTCCAGTTCTGGTTACTACACTTTGGGAATGATGTGAGGGTCCCTGAGAAAGTTTTCCCAGCCAGACGGCAGGAAGGAAATATATATCTACGTCAGCCTGGCTACTCTGCAAATTTATTATTTTATTTTTAAAATGGAGGAACGCCTTTCCCTGGCGAATCATGATGCATACCAGAGGAATTTCTAACCTGCAGAATCCAGCAGAGACCTCATTAACTTTAAAGTGCTGCTCATGACTCCTGTGACTGCAGACAATCAAATTCCAAAGAAATGAACCCACATTTATAAGGCAGAGCTCTGGCCAACAGGGGCGGTATGTCTGTAAAGGACAGAAAGCACCTTGACTCCACTATTAAATACCTCGAGATTCCAGACCTGGGAAAATATATCCTTTATTCAACAACCAGGAGCAGCAGTAGGAGGTATGCCACATGACCTCCTCCAAACTTTTAGAACGGGTAATATTGCCAAGTGGAACTGAACCCAGCACAGTAGCACAGTGGTTAGCACTGTGGCTTCACAGCACCAGGGTCCCAGGTTTGATTCTCAGCTTTGGTCACTGTCTGTGCGGAGTCTGCACGTTCTCCCCGTGTCTGCATTGGTTTCCTCCGGGTGCTCCGGTTTCCTCCCACAAGTCCCGAAAGACGTGCTGTTAGGTAATTAGGACATTCTGAATTCTCCCTCTGTGTACCTGAATGTGGTGCCTCAGGGCTTTTCACTGTAACTTCATTGCAGTGTTAATGTAAGCCTACTTGGGACAATAAAGATAATTATTATTATCCAACAGATAGCAGCAGAAAGTGCTCTGTCCAGGTAAATGGTCTGACCCTCATCTACACCGTGTACTCGTGGAACAGTGGAACTTCTGTATCTGTCCCTTCACGACTAATTAATTCTACGTGCCTTCTCTCATCATGGAATTCCTCGCTTCTGGAATGAAGGATCACCCTGCAACTGTCATTCTGCCACCCTCTGAAAGAATGAAGCATTGGACATTTGATTCTGGAGTCTGAGCTCACGTGAAACCATAAGTTGTATTTTTATTATGGTCTTGCCCTGTACTCTGTTCTTTTTCGTATCTCTCTTTTATTGTACGAGTGAAAAAGGACCAGACATTGCAAACCCCGTCCTGAGTTTTCTGTGTGTGTAAAACAAACGAACCCGATAATTTTACCTCATCTCAAATTTACTGTGGGGTTATTAAAAGAGGATTGGACCATGCCAAACTGAAGGATTGGGGAAAATATACTACCACTTATAACGGGGGAAATCAGAAATCAAAATATCTTTCTGTTCACAAATGGGTAGTGAGAGGAGAAATTGGAGCTGTTTAAATTAATTCCCCTCCTGCCCATACCACAGTCTGGAGGATGGTCACCAGAATGGTTCGAGGGATGAAAGATTTTAACTACAAAGTTAGTTGTGGTCAGGCTGGGATTGTTCTCTTGAGAGCAAAGACAATTCAGGGGAGATTGATGGCGGTATTAGGTAAGGGAGACAGTGAAAATTTGTTCCTATTAGATGATGGTACAAGGACTGGGAGACACCTCTTTAAGGTTTTGGGAAAGAGATGCAGGGGAGATGTGAAGAACCATTTTTGCAGCAAATGACAGTGACCTGGAACTTGCTGATTATGATGGTGACCAAAGCAGAGACAATGGCTGATTTCAGAAGGAAGTGGGATTGATTTCAAAATGTCGATGGGAATAGAGCAGGGCAATGTGACTGATTGAACTGTGCTTCACTGAGCCGGTGTGGACTTGCTGGGCCAAATGGCCTCTTTCTGTCCCATAAAGGTGCTGTAACTCTATGACTTTGTGACCATGATAACTCTCCTATTCTGTATTTCCAGGCAAAGTGTAAAAATGTTATTTTAAAATGTGCTCACAATAATTAAACCTAAATTAAATCTTTGTTTCTGAAATGTGTATATATGTATCAACCAAGGATTCTTTGGCCCACATATTCATAGATCATGGAGACTTATTCATGGCACAAGGACCCCGGATCCAGCACGCCCTTCGCCATTTTTGACAGAACCTATTTTTGTTGGGAGGGGAATGTGGGAGGATATGTGTCATGTAGTTTGGGGAGGGAATTTCAGGATTTGAACCCTGCAAGAATTGAGGAACAGCGATATACTTCCAAGTCAGATTGGTGTGTTGCTTGGAGGCTCGCCATCAAGTCTGTACTGAGCCTCTGAAAGAGCACTCAACCTAGGCCCACTCCCCAACTATCCCCACAACCCCACTTAACCTGCACATTGTTGGACACTAAGGGAGAATTTAGCATGGCCAATCTACCTAACCTGCTCACCTTTGGATTGTGGGAGGAAACAGGAGCACCTGGAGGAAACCCTCGCAGACACGAGGAGAATGTGCACACAGACAGTCTCAAGCTTGTTGTTTTGAAATCCCTCCATGGCTTGACCTATCCTAGCCAGGTAATCTTCCCAGCCCCATAGCACTCCAAGATACCTTTTCTTCTTCAATCTGTCCACATGAAAATCCCTAATCTTAATTGTTCCATAATTGGTGGCCATGTTTTCAGCTGCCATGACCCTAATTCCCTCCTTACATCTCTTCACTTCTCATCCTTTATTCTTCACTTACGATGCTCCTTAAAAACTCTCCCTCTGACCAAGCTTTTGGTCATCTCGCTTATTATCTTTTTACATGGTGTGGCATCGAATTCTTGCTTTGTGACATTCCTATGTAGCACATTGGGACATTTTACCCTCTTGAAGGTATAGTCAGGGAGATAGAATGTCTGCAGCTACAATCGGGAGCTCTGAAAGTTGCATTGGCTGCTTAGTGTCAGCATTAAAGACATCTCCTCATGGCTGAAGACAAATCTGGAGTGGGAGGGGGAGGATCCTGTTGTTGCTGTCCACATAGGAACCAATGCCATAGGTAAAACTAGAAAGTATGTTCTACCCTGAGAATTTGAGGAGTTAGGGCCCAACTTAGAAAATAGCACTTTGAAGGTAACAATCTCAGGAGCTACATGCCAATTAGCATCTGGATAAACAGATTGGAGAATTAAACACGTGGTGTAGTGTGGCAAGAAGGCATTTTGATTCATGGGCACTGGCACACGTATAGGGGAAAGAGGGAACTGTTTATTGGGGTAAACTCTATTTTAAACCAAGTTGGGATCAGTGTCCTGGTGAACTGTACAACTAGAACTGTGGATAAGACTCTAAACCAAGAGGGGTTTGGGGGGCGTGGGAACAGGGTGAGGGAGGCGGTGCTGTGGGTGGGCCATGGTCAAATGAAGGGAGATGCAGATATCTAATGACAAAGGTCGAGGTAATAGAGGTAATAGAGTCACGTAATGACTTTAGTAATGACAAGCAGACTGGGACAGATGTCAGAATTGGCAATCTGGAAAAACATTATTTAATGGTTACTTACCTTTTCAGAACACAACTTAATTATAACTCACTTTTTAAACACATATAAGTTGTGATGCAGCATTTTGTGACACATGAAGTAGGAAACGCCTTTTAGACTTATCCTTCATATGGTGTTTGAGGTCATACCATGATTCCTCCATGGTTTACAACACCACTGTGCTGATGTGAAAAGTCGCTTTCCAAAGCCAGCTCAGCTCCATGTAATGCCTGGATATGGGTCCCACCACCATTTTTAAAGCCCTCCAGATGCAATTCAGCCCCACATTGACATGGGAAAATCTGGCCCTCGGTATTTCATGGAATCCAGGGACATGGGAAGTTAATAGGAAAGCTAGTTTGAGGCAGAAGATCATCCGCCATCATATTGAACGGCCGACAAGCTGCATGGTTTACTCCTGCTCCTATTCCCGATCATTGTTCTTATATTTGTATTGTCACTAAATGGGAAGTTCCACTAAATTAGACTATAAAGTTAACCATTGTTAAATAGTACAGAAAGGATTTGGTTAAGTTGGGTCTGAAGGGAGCTGTATTTGACTTAAATTGCTTGGTGCCAATAATGGACACCAAGAGAGAAAAATCCTATTCCTTTCAATAATACCATCATCCTTCTTCTTAATGGGCACATAAGTCACCATGTAAATTTAATATAGTTTAATTGTCTGAAAGGTCATTATTGTTGTTCTGTCTTCTCTAACTATTACAATTCAAATGAAAGCTAATTATACTACATGCTAAAAATATTTTTCTATCAATTACCTTTAAATATTACTTTATGAATAAATGCATGCAAGATGCTGTGTTGGCATGTATTCAATGCTTTTCATCATAATACTGAAGCAAAAATAAAGTTATTGTAATACTCTCCAAGTATCATTCATGTTATTACAACTAACTTACCAAACAAATTAATGGTGCTGTAATATGCTTGTCAGTCAGCGAGTTAGGAAATGGTATTTCTCCTTTGCCATCAATTAGTGCATGAAGAAATATGGGAAGATCATGTTAGCATGAGCTGTAAGTATCCCTTGTTTGTCATCGAATGAACAAATGAATCCAGATGAGTGCCAGAATTAAGCCGCTTTACTATTCAGAATAGTTTGTGAATACAGCAGTCAAACGATAACTGAAACTTTCCATGCTCTGGTTAATTTATTGTTCAGTAGACAAATGAAAATGATGTACCACTAATTATGCACTGAATAAATTATGTTGGTCTGATTTTAACCCTCACAAGCCCAGAAAGTATTTGACAGTGGGAATGAACTCAGCTCCTGAAACCCTTATCAACTTCATTCTCACTGACCTTCCTCAACTTGCTGCCCCCTCCCCCCACAACAAATTGCTGTTAAAATCCTCAGCCATGTTTCTAAATGCCACCAGCAATCCCATTGTCATCTCTGCAGCTTTGCCAAACTTATATCCCAAATTGCACCTTGCACTAACTCAGCTGTGGTCTACCATGTGCCCCATCTGGCCCATCTACTGCTGCAACCTAGAAATCTTTTCCTAAAATATCAGTCTTGCTCAGTTTATTTTGACCATCAGAATGTCACTCAAAATCTATCTCCTCAACTGTGCTTTTAGCTATAGATTCCAATTTGTTTCCTTTTCCTAGCGGTTTCCACTGAACACCCCTGTAAAGTTCCTGGATTACTTATTACATGCAAGATAGTCTCAATATTCTGTTGGTGTTGACTCTAAATGAAAATTGATCAATCTAAAATTTTACTCGATGTAAACATCACCTCGACCTTGTTTAGTCTCAATCCACATATTCTGGAAAATTGCAAAGGATAAATATTCAATCTGATGTTCACAAGAAAACTCATCATTTAACATTTTATGAGGTTATGTTGCATTTTTATAGAACATAGAACATTACAGCGCAGTACAGGCCCTTCGGCCCTCAATGTTGCGCCGACCTGTGAAACCACTCTAAAGCCCATCTGCACTATTCCCTTATCATCCATATGTTTATTCAATGACCATTTAAATGTCCTGAATGTTGGCGAGTCCACTACTGTTGCAGGCAGGGCATTCAAGCCCGTACTAATCTCTGAGTAAAGAACCTACCTCTGACATCTGTCCTATATCTATCTCCCCTCAATTTAAAGCTACGTCCCCTCGTGCTAGCCATCACCATCTGAGGAAAAAGGCTCTCACTGTCCACCCTATCCAATCCTCTGATCATCTTGTATGCCTCAATTAAGTCACCTCTTAACCTTCTCTCTAACGAAAACAGCCTCAAGTCCCTCAGCCTTTCCTCATAAGACCTTCCCTCCATACCAGGCAACATCCTGGTAAATCTCCTCTGCACCCTTTCCAGTGCTTCCACATCCTTCCTATAATGCGGCGACCAGAATTGCACGCAATACTCCAAATGGGGCCGCACCAGAGTTTTGTACAGCTGCAACATGACCTCATGGCTCCGAAACTCAATCCCTCTACCAATAAAAGCTAACACAAACTTATCAAGGACATGCCGTAGCTGTTCATTGAACAAGCTCCACATTTCAATTGTGCCCATCCCCTGCAGTTTCCTTCCCCATCCTATGCATCCTACATCTTGACTCATCGCATCGTAATGCACACACATTTATACTTCACCTACTGGGCAGAGCCAGCAGGCAGGGATCAACCCCCGTACCTGTAGTACAGGGGCCTTACCATAATACCCTCGTATGCAGTGCAGTATATACAATATAATACAACAGTGGTGACTACCACAGGGGTCCACCCAAATGTCTAGGTCCAGAGCAAGAAAACGGTCAATTACCTCATCTGTCCAGGATTTGTCCATTGTGAGAGAACCAAGCTATGTGTTAGTGAGGGTGCACAGCTCGATTGGGTGGGGAATGCATGACAAGCCAAAGGACTGCATGGCACTTGAGGCAAAAACTTGTAAGAATTTGGTTTGAGTAAGCCAAACACTGATCATAGAATCATAGAATCCCTACAGTGCAGAAAGGAGGCCTTTCGGCCTGTCGGGTCTGCACTGACCCCCTGAAAGAGCACCCTAACTGAGACCCACTCCCCTGCCCTATCCCCATAACCCCACCTAACATTTGGACACAAAGGGGCACTTTAACATGGCCAATCCACCTAACCTGGACTGCGGGAGGAAACTGGAGCATTTGGAGGAAACCCATGCAGACACATGGAGAATGTACAAACTCCACAGTCACCCAAGGTCGGAATCAAACCCTGGCCTCTGGCACTGTGAGGCAGCAGTGCTAACCACTGTGCCACCGTGTTACCTATATAAGCCCCTGGATGTGGCCACAAAAAGCCTGCTGGAAATGCAGCAGAGGTTAGGGGAACATATGTTGGCGATGCTAGAGGTTAGGTGCAGTTTTGCCCCGACTTTGAAGGAGTCCATGACTGCCATGTCTCAGGCATATAAGCACATGACTTCCTCCATAGAGAGATTGGTGACTGCCTTGAAGAACCAGGTGGAGCAATCAACTATATGGACTCTGACCTGCACTCCATTCTTCTAGCCCAGGATTCCATATAGCAGCGGTTAGGCAAGAAGGGGGCCAGGTACCTGCACCTCCCTGCAGATGCCCTTTCTCCTCAGGAAGATAGGGAGGCGCCACTGTGTACCCAGATGGAGGAGGAGTTTGATCTGGGGCAATATGGTGCTTGTTAATTTTACAAATAATGGGCTAATCATTATTGATTGAATTTTACAGTCATTAATTGGGTTAGCTAGAATAATATAATCACATTAGGGTAAGTATAAATATGCCCACTTTAACCATTAATTATTTGAGAAGGACTTCGTTCGCTAAGTATTACTCCGAAGCATATGCTTGAATAAACTTTGATATTCTACACATCACTGCCTCTGCAGTGGTGCTGACACTCTCCACAGCACTCAGGGCATTCCGAGAGTGAGTGGCCGCTCCTTATACCCTCGTCCATTGGCTCCAGCAGACATAGTAAGGATGTTGTCCTGCATCCGTACAGGACAACCTTAATAGGCCAGAGCCCGCAAGGCTCCAGATCTCCAGAGGACACAGGCCAAAGTCATTCACGGGTACAGGTTCATCACACGCAGAAGGCTGCCTATACCTCAACTGTTGATGTGTGCATCACACCAAGAAATAGCGGTGGGAAAAGTAAACTTAAGAATTTATGAGAGCACAAAGATGACACTGGTGTTTCTATCAAATTTATTTTGTCACAAGTAAATGATGCACTATATATATACTTTTCTCAGGAGTGTGTGGTAATCCTTTTCTGGGAATTGCTTAGTCAGAGACCTAACAATAATTGGTATGCCTCATGATTTAAACCCCATTGCAAGCTGCAGGGAATGGTAGAAATTTCCTTTATTGTGTTGGAAATTATGGTTGTAGGTGTTTGCGATCAGTCTTTATTTAACGTACAATTGCGTTCATTTAAACACTCGCTAGTCTGTGGGACATATAGGAACAGGTTGACATTGCAGACATTCCATTATATGCAGGGAAATTGTCTCAGATGATGTTTCATAGGTAAAATTGAACTGTCTTATACAAAGCCAAGGATCTATAATGATGGAGCAAGTTTTGAGATCATGATAGGCTGCTTGATGTATGCTTCCCCCCTGCCCCCCTCCCCACCTCCGTGCATCAGTTCCGTTGTGAGTGTGTGTGACGGAAGATTACTCCTTTTGATTTTCTAGGCGGTAAAGCTTGCAGTTTCAGAGGTAACTCCTAGTGAGGAGGCCAGAAGGGAATGGTAACATTCCACGCAAACAAAGATATCTCAGCACGATGGGGCAATAGTCATGCAAATCCCTCAATCGTGGGCAAATTTCATGTGTATGGGATTCCCTGGTCTCCCTGGCATGCTTTCCATGGCTCCGGCATCAATTAGGAGCTCATGTACTTTCATATCCTTTTCCTGAAGCTCACCCCATTCATCCTCATTTGAGGAGAAATGCTGCTTCTTCCCATCATCCTGATGGGAGAGTTTGCTGTGTTGCATGGCTACACTGTTCAGTGCACAGCATGCTACGACTATGAGTGAAACATTATCTGGAGAATTGCTTGGACTTGTCAAGGCAGCAGAAGCATTATTTACTTGTGACAAAATAAATTTGATAAAAACACCAGTGTCATCTTTGTGCGCTCATAAATTCTTAAGTTTACTTTAAAACATAAATTTAGAGTACCCAATTCATTTTTTCCAATTAAGGGGCAATTTTAGCATGGCCAATCCATCTGCCCTGTAAATCTTTGGGGCCGAAACCCATGCAAACTCCACATGGACAGTGTCCCAGAGCCGGGATTGAACCTGGGACCTTGACGTCGTGAGGCAGCAATGCTAACCACTGCACCACCGTGCTGTCCAGAAGCACATTTTTAACATGCCAATTCTAATATTGTTATGCATGAGATGTTGTTATTGGCCAGCTTTAGAGTCTTCAAAGGTAGGGTTTACCAACTTTATTCAAAACATAACAAAGAACAACTGCATTCTTGCCACGAGGTTGCAAGAGAGAAGCTGATTATGGTAGTCATGTGATCGTACATCACTTCCCCAAGAGGATGTGAACTGTCTCATTTATATATTCACATTAACCTTTTACACTTCATCTCCCCCAAGTTTCTGATTTCACCTCTGATTCACAGAGACAACCGTTGTGGTGATTTTACGAGCCTATCCAACCATTCATTTGACTATCCTGCTCCTTTGCACTAGCCTGCTCCTTTGCACTATTCTGTTCCTTTGCATTATTCTGTTCCTTTGCACTACCCTGCTCCTTTGCACTATTCTGTTCCTTTGCATTATTCTGTTCCTTTGCACTACCCTGCTCCTTTGGAATATCCTGTTCCTTTGACTATCCTGTTCCTTTGCACTATACCGATTTCTGTCTCCATAAGATAGGATCGCAGATGTACATTTTCCTCAAGACCTTGGCTTAGATGGGCTTCATGACAAATCCACATTCACTCTCCAAGCTGGAGGTATGGCAGTTTGTTTACTCTGTGGTTATTATGCTAGTTCTGGAATGTTCTTAATCTTCTCTCTCCTTGTCCAAATTTGCTGCTGTCAGACACGGTATGAGTGTGTGCAGAAGAGTCTGAAGTTAAGTCCTTGGCCTCCTTCCTATTAAAAGCTCATATGGAGACAGATCGTTCTGGAGCAGGATAGAACAGTAGCCTAGCAGTGGAATGTTAATGACAACATTCTTTTTTAATAAAGCTTTTACTTTCTGCACTTCATTTCCAGCCATTAACTTATGAGTACATCAGAGAGCTAGTTACGTGGACCAGCCCATAAGGTTCAGTGAACTCCCTGAAGTATTAGTGAGCAAACGGTAGGCTGTTGGCTTATATGGTGATGTCTGGAATTGTGTGTGTGGCCAAAAATGTCTTTCAACAATGCAATGGCAGCCTCTATCCGACTTGAAGAGTGCTCAACCACCATCAAAAGGTTTTTTCCTCTGAGCTCTAAAAGATCCATCCAGAGACATTCCCATAGTCTGGATGGAACTAAACTTCCATCCACCTCACCACTTAATTGCCAGTCCCAACTTTCCACCCAAGCTGCCGTTCATCTGCTTCCCTGTCTTGTACTACAAGGTCCAAAAAGGCAATCACTCATCTTAGACGCTACTGTTCAATGATGACTGATGAACTGTTGCCAATCGGCACCGGGGTGATATCGCCAATTAATAATGATGTTCTTTAGAGTTGCCAGGTATCAAATGATACCACCACAAGGCTTTACCGGATATCAATTAAAGGACCACACAACCAGTTAGTCAGTTAAAGTTCAAAGATTATTTATTTACACACAAGGATTACTTCGACATGCAACACAAAACACCACAAGTTAAACTACATCTAACAACTACAATAACCCATACTTAACTTCAGGGCAACCGGCTCTGTGCAGATGGGCGGTGATCAGTGCCGTTGTTCCACTACCCGAGCTTAACTGACCGGATGCATTTGGGGTCCTCAGGCAGGGCAGGGATTAGTGCCATTATTCCCTACCTGGGTGACCTAAACGAGCGGAAAGAATTTGTAACACATGTGAGATCCAACAATTATTCCTTTAACGGCCATTGGTCAGGAAATGGCGTCGGAAGAGTAACTATGACTGTATCAAGAAATTGGGTGTGAGGCTAACATTAATTAAAACCATGTAACAAGAAGAAAGAAAGAAGGAAAATAAAAAGGCGGGCAGGCTCCATCAGATAGTAGGACACCGTAAATCTTATGCGGCACAACTCTCATCAGCTGGACATCTCAGGGTTCTGTATCAAAAAGCATTGTAAAAGGATTACCATAACCAGAGTCAGAATCTGAATCATCACCATCTCCCGGTTGCCGTGTCTGCCGTTTTTGTGCCGTGGCCACGTGGGCCGTCGTGGAATCCGAATTGTCATGTCTAACCAGTCTACAAGAGTTGTCGCGGTGCCAAAAAGGGGTTCATTTGTCATGAGGCATAGGGGCGGTGGCAGTGAAGGGCAAGTTACTGTTCTCGGGCAGTGGCTCTGGCTGTGGCTGTGGAAGTGGGTATAGAGGCCAAACATGTCTTGCTTGTGGTACCGGGGGCTGGAGTGACTGGGGTCGGGGAGGTTGTACCAGTGGTCAGGGATCGTGGTCAATTCGGGGAGGCTGGCGCTGTCGTCGGAGTCAAGCTCAAGGTGGAAAGTTGTATCTGTGGGTGGAGACAAGGTTGGATCTGTGGGCGTGGACGTGCTGTCAGTGCTGGGGGAGGGTTGGACTAGGTTGTCGATGGGCGTGGTGGAATCATCTGCTATTGCTAGGGAGATGTGGTGGGAGTGGCTACATTGGGTACCATAGACTTTGAGCTTTTTAAGGAGCTCTGAGAGTGGGGCTGCTTTTGTGGCAAAACCATCTATATGGTTCCTACAATATCCAACTAATCCTAAGAATGACTGGAGTGCAGTGATATCGTGGGGCAGGGGCAATTTAACGATTGACTCAATTCGCTTCTGTTCGATCTCTCTCTTCGCGTGGGTGATAATGGTGCCTAAATAAAGGACCTTTTTTTTAAGGTCTGGGCCTTTTTTGGGTTGACCTTGCATCCAATGGATTGCAAAAGATCTAGTAATTCCGAAAGAAGCTTTACATGCTCTTCCTTTGTGTCCGTCTGTAGGTGTAAGTCGTCCACATACTGTATAAGGAATTTGGGGCGGGAACATTTGGAAAGTCCGTTGGCTAATTGTCTGTGTAAAATAGAGGAGGTGTTGTGGAATCCTTGCGGGAGGCATGTCCACATATACAGCTGCCCTTGAAATGTGAACGCGAACTTATATTGACAGGTCTTGTCCAGCGGGATGGACCAAAAGCCATTGCTGATGTCCAGCACTGTGAAGTACTTTGCCTGTACTGTGTATGGTTGTGTATGGTTTCGGGACTCGTGGCAACAGTGGGGGCTACAAAAGGGGTGACCTTGTTGAGTTCTTGGTCGTCGATTGTCAGTCGCCAAGAACCATCGGGATTTTTCACGGGTCAAATTGGGGCATTATTTGTTGAGGCTACCGGCCGAATTACTCCTTGATCTAATAAGCTATTAATGACTTTTGAAATCTCACACACGGCTTGTAATGGGAAACCGTATTGCTTCTGTGGCTTAGGATCGGTACCTGAAATTGTGACCATTCCTGGGATCTTCCCACAATCGTGTTTGTGTTGGGCGAAGGAAGCTTTATGTTTTCTGAGGACCTCTCTAATTGTCTGGTCTGTACTAATTGTTTGCAGATCAAACCAATAGTCTCCTACTGAGCAAATCCTATGTTCATAGTCCCCTACTGTGAGCGTAGCGGGGGCTCTCGCTGTTTTGACCATTTTCCATGCACATCTATTCACGGGATCAAAGGAAAGGTTGTGGGAGCTCGTAAAATCGATTCCTCGAATGTGCTCGGCTGTTTGGGGCAAGTCGACTAAAACAATGGGGTGTCTGGTGCTTATGGTTCCTATCTGAATATCTACGGGGGCTGTGATGTATTCCTGCTATACGTGTCCGGTAAATCCACAAAATTTGATGGTGTCTGTGGTGGGCCATTTGTCACGCTGTAACATGGTGGAGGAGTTTAAAGTGGTGCGGGACCCTCTTGTGTCCCAAAGAAGTTCTACTGGATGTCCCCAGACTGTGCCTGTGACTACTGGTCTGCCTGATTTGTCCCAGAGTGTGTCGCAGATCCAAGTTAGGGAGTCTGAACACCGTCAATCTGTGGTGTTGATTGCTGAATTAACTGAACCGGCACTAACACTATGTATGGGCCTAACATTGTTCCCAGGTGGGGGGCCTGGTTGTTGGTGGCGTTGCTGGTTCGGGGGGGGGGTTGTCGGCATTCGCGGGTGTAATGTCCCATGTGTCCACAATTATAGCAACCTCGTGGTGCCTGTGCTCTGGGGTGCTGTCTTTCACGTCTACCCTCATTTGTCCATGCTGCGTCCTGGTTAGTCCTGCCTGGGTGCATATTTGCTTCTACATGTTCCTGATCTGCCTGTTTGTGTAGGGATTGTTTCCAAGCTCTGGAGAGTCTCTTTAATACCTACACTTCATTGTATGTGGAGTCTGCGGGGTCGTAATTCACACAAGCCTTTTGACCTGCTTCTGTGGCGTGGGAGACTGAAGTGTGGGCCCATTTAGTTATGTCGTCATTATCTAAGTGTGCGCGGTTCAAATCCCCAAATACTGCTGTAAAATGGATCCAAAGGCGACCTGCAAATGCAGTTGGATGCTCTCCCTTCTTTTGCCTACAACAGTTCACACCTTCTACGGGGTCTCCCTTGTTGTACCCGATCGCATCTAAAATGACCGTTTTCATCTCCTTTAGGGTTCCTCCTCCTCAGTTGGTAAAGCTGAGCTGACGGACTGGTCAAGGCTCGTTACTATAAGTTTAACTTCCTCCCTTTCGTCTAGACCGTACATAACCTTTTGCTGGCGGCGTACTCTCTCAAAGAAATTATGCGGGTCTGCTGTGGGTTCGAATGGATCAATTTTAGCGCAGGCATCTCTCAAATGGGTGATGGATAATGGGGTGGTGTAAACGCAATCGGGCTCCTCCCGATCCGATGACTTGGGCTGTGTGGTGACCGGATTCATGGGGGTGTGTGTTGCCTGTGCAGTTGGTGTTGCGGGTGCTTTCCTTTTCGGGGCATGGGGGGCTCCATTGTGATTTTCTGTGTCCTCCACATATCTCTGGGCGGTTTCATTTAGTTCTTTCCAATTGGGGGCACCTTCCTCATCTAAATTTTGTCCAAAGGTATCTCTAAATCCATTTTGCACTGAAAGCAGTGACTGCAACTTCTCTATTTGTTGTCTACATTTCGCGTGGTCGACTGTGCTCTGTCTTTGTTCTGTGGTGGAGCTATGGAGTGCTCGTAAAGCTGCCTTTAAATCCGCGCATTGTCTCGTTAACTGTGCTACCTGCTGTTCTGTCTCTTCTCATACCAAGTCTGCGTGCTGTGTATCTTGGTAGGCTTTATCGTACTGGGTCTGAAAGCTGCTAAGATGAACTAAACAAGATTGGTGTGCCCGTTTGACATCAGCCATCTCTTTATCTTTAGCTGCCAACTGACCCCAGAGTTGCTCAATAATCTTTTCGCTTTCACTATTGTTTCCCTCATTCTTCTGTTCTTTCTCAACTAACTGCCTGCGGAGCATCCTCACAACCTCCTCTGTGCCTCGCAACTGAGCCAAACAGGACACTACTGCCATCGGCTTTCGCACTTTCGCTGCATTTTTCTTATGCACCTCGGTTAGGTTGTCCCACCAAGTTTGTCCTATGCTTCCTGGACTTGACTCTTCATTTTAACAAAAATCGGACCAAAGGGGCCATCCTTTCCACTTTAAATACTTTCTCAACTCTTCTTCCCATATGGGGCACTGCTCTGCTCTGTTGGTCGCTGTGACCTTGGGTTCCTGTGGGTTCATTAAACATTCCATCGCTTTTGTGGCCATTGCTTCTAATATCTCTTTTCCTACCATTAATCTCTGTTTCCTATCATTAATTTGGGATAGGGGGATTAGGCGGCAATTTGAACTGTGGGTATGGCCTAAGCTAATTTCCAGTTCACAATTCCCTCGATGGTTTTGACACAATCTAACGAGTTTACCTTATATCCCTGTTAGCACGCATGCAGGTTCGTACACACTTCCGAAATTCAGTGATTTGGTCGATATGGACTTGCACTTGAGGGTCTTTCTCTTTCACGCAATTGGATTTCAAAGTTTGTGGGTTCTCTCAGAGTGACAAAATCACTTCTAATTCGAGTCCCGTCAGATTGGTGCTGCTGAAGGTTGGACAAATTTCAAAACATTTTACGATAACGGGCAGAATCTTGTGCCCTCCCTTTTGGCCAGTTTGGTGGCAGGGTGGCATTTAATCAGGTGGGAGGATGTTGGATAAGGACCAATTAATTTGGTGGCAGGATAGCCTGCGGACGGCCTACCTATCATGCTGCCAATTAAAACCCTTACGTGGTCAATAAATGTTCACTTAAGGGTCTCATCCTGCTGTTATTGATATTCAACTAGGCAGGCAGGTGGCTCACCATGTGAGGAACACAACAAACACTTGCGGGTTTGCTTGCAGGCACCAGGGTGAATGTGTGGCAGTGGGTCCCCCATTTAAAGCCACTCAGCATCCCTTTGAGATCGAGGGATCTGGCATCGGGCGTGGGTGTGTGTGTGTGTGTACTCTGAACCACCTGCATGTTCTTGCTGCCAACACCCTTCCGATCCCCTCTCCCACGATACCCCTCACATCATCATTCACAGCTGGCCTGGCCGTCGAATGGGTGTTGTGCAGCCATCGCTTCCCTGATGGTGCTGCCGTTCAAAGAGCTGTCAACCTCTGTTTGACCAGCAGCATTTAACAGGTGGAATTTTCATCCCCACCTACCCCTGTGGTCCTTGTTCCGGGGTGACGGGGGGGGGGTGGGGGGCAAGGAGAGGAGGCTGATTGCTGATCGCTGATCTGTAAAGTGCCTGATTGTTGCATGGTGCATGGTACCTTCTCAAAAAGTAGTGACGTATGGCTCTCATTGGCTCTCCAGCCAGCCACCGAGACCCACCTCGCCTCCACAAGAGTCACCCAGTGACAATGCATGGCTTACGAGTATTAAAGCCCCATGGGACAGTGTGAGGACAACATGTCACTTCCATGCCTCCGACCTCATTTTCAGACTGAACCCACCATCATAATTTCAAAATTTCGGCTTACCGTGTCCAATATGGTTCCTGCTCCCCAAGTCATCATTAAATTCAGCCTCAAGTAACTATTGATGTTTTGATGTAAACTAAATGAATAATAAATTGAACCAGATCTTCTCAAATTAAGGCGTTGTAAGATCATGAATAGCCTTGTATATATCTGAGTACTTCTTTGATTTTTGCATTTCTAACGTGAAACCATGAAACCACATTTTATGGGGTTCATTTTCCTACAAAGCTTAGTTATTCTATGCTGCCCCTTTTTTTAACCTGCAGCAAAACAGATTTTCTGAAAACTTAATAATAAAACTAAAGAAGGTATGTTTTAAATAATGCAACAGAGATATGCCTGTCCCCCTTGCATTGTGACCCAAAATGTTCCAAATGCTGGAAGTACAACATTGCTATGACTATTAATCACACCTCTCAGGGGTAAAGCTTCCTGCAAATGGATGCAGATGAAGCATCTTTACTGCTATGTGTTTTGAGGTGTGTTTCCTCTGTATTTATTTTAAGGCTAGAAATGTGATACAGAGTCAGCAAATAATAATTACAAGGAAGATTAAGCACAGAAATTATCCAAAAGAAATATGCAACATCTGAAGTAAATTCATTTGCAATCATCTATGGTATCTTAAACTTCAGTTTCATTGCAGTTTGAATTTCTGAACAGGATGCGTATCTATTAATAACAGCAACATTAACGTGAATCTTATTTATCATTCAATGCAGAACCATTCTGCTAATTCAGCAGAAAACAAAGAAAAACAAGGTTAGCTTGGTCCCTACTTCTAATAACACCTCCAGAAGACCTCCAGAAGTCCTTGAGGAGTCATTTGTGGATTGAAAAGCATTAAACAGTACAACCAAGGTAATAAACAAATGATAAAATTGCTTCTAATGATACCCTTTGCTGTCCCAGTTGAAAAAGATGTGCCTTAGGATGGCGTAAGTATTTTAAAATCTCTACCGATGGTGGAGAAATAACCATTCATGACTTAGTTTAAAATTTATGGATGCAAAAAGGGGCTTTGCGTTGTTGCTGAGCCCAGCATCCCCAAAATGGTGGCACGTCTGCTTCCTGCCACTTTTGGTGCAAATCATGTGGCACCGTACGTTTGGACGTGTTCCTAGCTTTTGGTTGGTTCAATTGGCTCTGTTTTATAACCTTTGCTCTCGAGTCGCCAGGCATCTTTATGATACCGCCACGAGGTTCAAGTTCAAGTAATGATCAATAACTCAATACACCAATTAGTAAGATTCAAATCAAAGCACATTTATTATACACAGTAATCGCTACTCATGCATAAATTCTACTTCTAAGCTACTTCTACAACTAACAGGCCTATACTTAGCTTCGGACTGGCCCACGAGGCCAGGGGAACAAATGGGCTTTCGTTCGGGTTCTGAGTCTGCGGGATTCAAAGTTGGTACGGACTTGTAGCTAGGAGCGCCTATCTCGTAGCGAGCATTGACTTCAGACTTATTGGCTTTTGGCGGCAGCTGAACTGGTCACTGTCAAGGATTGGTTCGCATTGCTGAGTGACCCGGTCAAGAAGAATGATTTGAACTTGGGGGCTTAACTTTATAGTCCCCAGAGGCTTCCCGCCTTTCGGGGCAGACCCTGTACCTGGTTCTAGGTGATTGGGCTTCGTTCCAATTGCTTGGTTCGATTTCTCCAATACTGGAGCGGATCCCTGATCGATGGGCGGTCTTGAGGTGTCCATTAACCTCTTTTGTGTTGGCTCCTGCTGGCGCCAGGGAGTCTGGCTCAGCTTTGTTTGTCCCAAATGTTGCGATTGTTCCTGGGGATTGCTTATTAGTATGTAGATGGCTGCTACATTATTATGCAGATGACTGCTTGTATCGATGCTGTCTGGGCTTTTGCAGAGTTTAATACAAGGTAACTTGCACCTACTGGTTTCTGCCTGTGTTGGCTGAATTTCCCTTCAGCCTTTGCTGTTCTCCATTTTAAATCGGGACTTGGCCAACTCAGGTGTCTACACTCCCTCCTTGTGATCCTAACGCGAAGCGTGAAGGATCACATAACTGTGTTAGTTTTCATTCCCTGACCCGACGAGCACTCTTCTATGGCCTCTACACTGACATTAACTATGCAAAAACATTTTAACTAACAATTCTGAGGGGCGCGATGTCAAACAGGGGCATGCATTACAAAACAAGAAAATGGGAACCTTTAACTATCCTTAATAAACTACACTCACTCAAACATTTCATCACACTAACTTCCTAAACCATACAAACAAAATCATAGCAGTATTATACACATTTTCCTGGCTTGGCAGTCAAGCTCAGGATTGTACAATTGCTCATGAACATTTCTTTATTTACAACATATCGCAAATCAATGCTCTTTATTATAGATCGCGGGGGTCGGGGGTCTGGTTGTATTCGAAAATAGGGGATCTTATTCTATATACCGGGGTGCGAGCGCGGTAGGCTCTCCTTCTCCATTTTCTCAGACGAATAGTCTGCACGATGCAGCAGAGTATCGCCAATACCAATAGGGATTCTATTACGTAGGACAGGGAGTACCAGGTTATAAACCTGTCACACCAAGATGGTGTGGTGTCGCTTGTGACTGGGCTCTGGGTACTGTGGGGAAGTGAATAATTAACAGCTGGGGGGGCTTGAGGTCAGGGGGTTCGCGTTCGCGCGAAACCAAATGTCCATGATAATGATGAGCCACGCGGAGGATGTCCTCATGGTTCTTCTTCTTTCACTTCTCTTCTCCGGTCCTGGAGCTTCTGGAGTTCTGTGGGATCAAGCATAGTGTCTGTTACTATCTTGTTTTAATATCTCGTACGATAGCCTGTCTGTCCTTTAGTGCCAATTACTCCCTTTATAATTGGTCACTATACGTGACCCCCTCATTCTTTTTTTCAAAAACCGGATTTCAGGACAAGACACACTTACAAATAATGAACCAGTGCGAGCCGTCTCGCAGACTGTGCGGTTTACCATCCAAATGTTTGAGGATGTAAATAGCATAAGGTTGGCAACCTAAGGGTTATCTGAAAACAAAATAAAACTTTTTGAACACAACTTTGCCGAAATGAGGTGCGTATGGGCCGCGACGGGTAAGAGTTGGATGGAGTCCCCGGGTGGGACGGCGACCAATGCCGTGTGTGCCCTACCCGAGCGTAGCTGACCAGAGGGGGTGTTCCCAGGCAGGGCAGGTCCCAATGCCGTTTCTCCACTGCCTGAGCAACGGACAAGATTGGGCAAGAAATGTAGTCATCGTGGGGGGTTGCCGTATTGGTTCCTTCCTCGAACCAGAAGAGCAGTTACGAACGGGGGTCTGTGTTTCCGTCGACAGACGAGTTCCTCTGAACTGGTGTCTGGGACATTAACAAGTTTCTGTGGACAAACTAGTTTCTCTGACTGCCAGTGGGCGTCAGAAGGGTGGTGTCGTGGGGCTGTGGAAATTTTTTTTTCCGGTCTGACATACAACATTTAACAGTACAAGTACAAACAACATCAAACATGCTGCAGGTTCCATCAGAAAGGATACCGTTTTCTCCCAAGCGGTTCCTTTTAAAACATCATCTGGACACCTCAGTTGTCGGTTGCGAACAGGGTCGCAAAGGGGTTCTCGTTTTGGGAGTCAGACTCGAAGTCGTCATCTTCTCCCGGATGCCAAACCCTCGAGTGTATCAGGGCTGATAGGGCTGCATTGTGTGATCTGGGATCGCTCTCGTCGTTCCGGACGAGTCTGTACGAATTATCTCGGTGCCAAAAGGTGGTGTCTAGTTCTGTGGGGACGGAATCAGGGTCGTCAGTGTAGGTCGGTGGTCAGTGGTGGGGTTTGTTTAGGAAAGTGATCATGAAGGGATCACTCGAATCGTGCTCAGATTCGGTGGGTGTGGGGCCTGTTGCATGGGGATAGTAGGGTGGCGTGCTGTGGCTATTGTCTGAGTCACAGTCGCTGTCGCTGCTGCTGCTGTCTGTGGGTGTTCCGGGGCGAAGTGTATATTTCGGGGGTGGAGTCGAGGTTGAGTCTGTGGCTGGGCTGGACGTATTGGGGGAGGGTATGGTTACATTGGCTGTGGGCGGGGCGTGTTGCGCTGCATCGAGCATAACGTGGTGTGCGTGGTTAGACTGTGTTCCACATGCCTTCATCTGGTTGATATGGAACCACGCAGTCTTTCCATTGGGGTACTTTATTTTGTAGACGGAAGGGCTTACTTTGTCCGCAATGGAGTACGGACCCGAGTACTTTGGTGACAGGAATGTGCTGGGGTTGTATACGGAGAGCATGACTTGCTGTCCTACACTGAATTCAGTCGCATGCACTGTCTTATCGAAACAGGCCTTGCTTCTTTCTTGTGCCCAATTTCACTGCGGCTGCTAGCTGAACCGTTTTAACATTCGCCACTAATTGTTCGACTGCGTTCTCGTATGTGAGGGCCGTCACTTCGGGGCTGGTCAAGTCTAAACCTAATAAAAATTCTGTGCCTTTCATGGGGCGTCCGGTCATGAGGGTGTGCGGGGTGTAACCTGCGGATGTGGAAATTGTATTTCACAAAAACATCAGTGCAAAAGGGAGGACCGAATCCCAAGTGGTGTTGTTTTGCTGGACCATTTTTCTGAGGGTGGATTTTAGGGTCCGATTCATGCGCTCCACGATACCACTTGACTGGGGGTGGTATGCAATGTGGAATTTTGGGGTAATGCCAAATATCGTGAGGACGTTCTGCATGACATGTCCCGTAAAATGGGAACCTTGGGCGGATTCAATGCTGCGGGGGAGTCCCCATCTCGTAAAGATGTGGTGGGTGAGGATCTTGGCTGTGGTCTTTGCAGTGTTTGTTCTGGATGGGAATGCTTCCATCCATTTTGTAAATCTATCACCAGGAGTACATATTTATAATCATTCCTGCAAGGGGACAATGGTCCTATATAATCAATCTGGAGGTTAGTCCAGGGGCCATTAACGGGTCGGGTGTGACTGAGTTGAGCCTTTTTGGCGTATCTGTCCGGGTTGTTCTGGGCACAGATAAGGCAATTCTCAACGTAGTGAGTAACATCTTCTTTTAAACTCGGCCACCAGCAGAGCTGCCTGAGGTGGGCTGTAGTGGGATCGATTCCCTGATATCCATGACCGTCATGAAATAAACAAATCAGTTGATTCCTGTCCTGTTCAGGAACCACATAAAGGGTGTCTTTTAACACAACACCGTCATGTGTGGTCAGAGCATTTTTAAACCTCTGGTAGGGTGCTGGATAGTTTCCTTTTAAAATCTCCCTGAGCTTGCTGTCCTGCTTCTGGGCCTGCACTCAATCCTCGATATTAGTCTGCGAGACCTGAACTGCATTCACTGGTGCACTTTCGGGGGGTGTCCAAAAATATCCATGCCTGGAACCTGCTTTAGCCAGTGCGTCAGCTTTTACATTTCCAGAGGGGGAGGAACGATGGTGACTTCGAACTTTGACTATACCAAAAGTCCTGTTCTGTGCTCTCTCTAAGATGTGACGGATCAATGGGGCTGAAGGGAGAGGTTTTCCGTCTGCGGAAACAAATCCTCTTGCTTTCCACAGGGGTAGGAATTCCGTAAAGCTGTTGCAGACATAGTGACTGTCCGAGTATATGTCTGCTGGGCTGGAGAAGGAATCTGGGTGTTCCACTAAGTATGCGATGCCCGCAAGTTCTGCTGCCTGCGCGCCTAAGTGACCTGGAAGTTTTATTGCTATTTCTTCTAGGGCGCGTCCCTGCGCATCCTCGACGTAAATATCGCATCCTGTTATGCGCTTCCCTTCTAATATTGTGGAAGATCCATACACATATATCCTTATGGGTTCGCACGTGTCTGTGTGCTTGGGGCTCTGGGTTGAACTACCTATCTTTCTGGGGTTTTTTTTAGCAATAAAGGGGCCTGTGTTGTGGTGTGGAGAGGTAATTTCACATTCATGGGGGGTTCCGGGGCACAGTAATTTTTCTGCTAAAAAAGTGTGGGTCTTTGTCCTTTTAACAGTGATGTCCCGTCCCTACAAAAGAAGGGTCCATCTAGCTGCTCTTATCTGACTAACTGTACCGTCCTTGAGTCATCCGTCCAGTAAAAGTTGGGTGGGGGTGTGTTCTGTGAGGATTGTGAAGGGGGTCAGTCCGGTTATGTAAGAAAAATACTGTACTGCCCAGAATACTGCAAGCAGGTGCCTTTCACAGGCTGAAAATCCCTGCTCCAGAGCATCTAAAACTCTGGAGGCATAAGCCACGGGCCTTAACTGTTCGTGACGTTCCTGAAGGAGCACGGCCGAAAGGGTGCGGTCTGTGGTCGCTACCTCTATCGCATAGGGGGAAAGCGGGTCTGGAATTTGTAGTGCGGGGGCTGCTATGAGTGCCTGTTTTAAAGAGTCCACAGCATCCGTATGCTGCGGAAGCCATTCCCAGGGGGCTCCTTTCTTTAGGAGGTCTGAGCGGGGTGCTGCCTTGCTGGCGAAACCGTCCATGTCATTTCGGCAGCAGCCAACCAGTCCTAAAAACGACCGGAGGGCTGAAACGTTCTGGGGAAGGGGCAATTTCGCAATCGAGTCTATCCTTTTGTGCTCGATCTCGCGTTTACCATGTGTGATAATTGTACCCAAATATATCACCTTATCTTCCAAAATCTGGGCCTTTTTGGGGTTAACTTTACAACCAATTGAGTGTAAGAGTTCCAAGAGCTCGGACAGAAGCTCAATGTGCTCTTTCTTGGTGTCTGTCTGCAGTAATAGGGCATCTACATACTGGACCAGACATTCGGGGTGTGAAAATTTTGATAAACCATTTGCCAGCTGTCGGTGGAAAATGGAGGGGGAGTTGTGGAATCCTTGTGGAAGGCAGTCCACGTGTACTGTTGATTTTTAAAGGTGAAGGCAAATTTGTACTGGCACGCCTTTGCCAATGGCATGGACCAGAATCCATTACTGATGTCCAAAACCGTGAAATAGCGGGAACTGAGTCCCTGCTTGAGCATTGTCTCGGGACTTGTGGCTACGGTGGGGGCTGCTGCGGGGGTGATTTTGTTGAGTTCCCGGTAATCGATGGTGTAGCCACCTAAAATGGCTGATTCCCGATTAGAATGGTCAAATCCCGATCTAAAATGGCGAACGAAAGAAGCTGATGGGAAAATCAGCCAACAGGACTCAAACGGACAGCTGCAGGTAAAACATTGTATTCGCCTCTGGGGAAGTCGGCCCAGACCGATACCTGCAGCCATCAACAACACAGCAACCCAGCCATCTGCATATTAAACAGCCATCCCCGGGAACAATTGCTACAAATTAGCAATTGAAAGCCGACCCAGACCTTTCGGCGCCAGCAGGGGCTGACACAAAGGAAGGTAGACGACCACCCCCCGATCAAGGAATCGCCCCATTATCGGAGCATATCGAACCAAGTGATTGGGACCAAGTCCAATCACTTGGAACCAGGTACGAGGTCCGCCCGAGAGGCGGGAAGCCCCTGGGGACTATAAGAATTGGGGCCAAGTTCAAATCGACCCTTCTCTTCCTGCTCGCAACCTTCGAGACCCTTCTACAAGAAAACTGTAAGTCTTACTCCAGCGATCGCTACCAGATAGGCACTCCTGACGATCGACTTGTACCAGTTTTTGAATCCCGCAGGCTCAGAACCAATTCGAAAGACCATTCGTTTCCCTGACCTTGTGGGCCATTTCCAAAGTCAAGTATTGGCCTTTAGTGGTAGGTAGTAGTCTAGAAGTAGGATTATTGTATAAGTATTAATTGCTGTATATAATAAATGAGCGTTGATTTAACTCTTACTAAGCAGTGTGTTGCATTATTAATCATTACTTGGACTTGAACCACGTGGCGGTATCAGAAAGATACCTGGTGACTCATGAGCAAAGGTGACAGAATAAGAATAAAGTAAACTAAGGCTAAAACGAGCAACATTTTGGCGACATCCTGACGGGACCCGATCTAGAAGTGGAAAACCACTCCGGGAGAACCCAAGAAATTTTGAATTAGAATCCAATTGGAAACAAAAACCACAAGTGTTCAAGCAGTTCTGATTAATAAGTCATAATTCGGAAGTGTGTCTATGCATGCGAAACTAACGGGGCTATAAGGTAAAACTGACAGATTTTTGTTGCGTCAAAACTGTCGGAAGTCTGTTTTTTCGGAAATTAGCGCAAGCCGTACCCGCATCGGCGACACCACCTTAGCCCCCTGTTCCAAATTTAAACGAAGCTAGCGGATAGGAAAGATGGCCATGCAGGCAATGCAACGCCTCATGAACCCCGAGGAATTTGCGGTGGCAGCAACTAGCAGCAGTAGAGTGGGACGGTGTCCCATTTGGGAAGAGGAAATCCGGAAATACCTCAAGGGCAAAGGATGGCCCACGTGGAATGATTTCTGCGATAATGAAGAATCAGGTCCTGGAAGTATAGGGCATACTTGGTGGGAGAACATGAGTGAGATCCATAAAAAGAACTTAGCAAAAGCTCGCAAGCCGATGGCAATTGTGTCCTGTCTGGCACAATTGCGAGGCACAGAGGACGTCGTCAAGACGCTCCGCAAAGAAGTAGAGGGCGTACATCGTATGAGTAAAGTCGATGTATGCGAGGTTGAGAAAGAGAATCTGGAATTAAGGAGGAAATTAGCAGCAAAGGACGAAGAGGTGGCTGATGCTAAACAGGGTCACCAGTCTTGTCTGGCGCATTTGAGGAGTTTCCAGTCCCAGTATGAAAAGGCTTATCAGGACACACAGCGTGCAGTCCTGGTGAGGAAAGAAACAGAGAAGCAAGTGGAGACGCTACAGAAACAATGTAGTGATCTCAAGGCAGCCTTGAGAGCGCTCCACGCTGCAACCACAGAACAAAGACAGAGCACCATAGACCATGCAAAGTGCCGGAAGCAAATTGCAGACCTGCAGTCACTGCTTTATGTCCAGAAGGGATTTCAAGAAACCTTTGGGGAAAAATTAGACCAGGAAGACGGCCCTGATTGGGAAGAATTACAGGAAACAGCGCAGAGATATGTTCAGGGAACATGTGCGCAGGGAAAGCCCCAAAGGAGAAAAGCACTCCCACCTCCCACACAGCAGGTAGTTAAGGCTCCCATGAACCCTGTAACAACCCACCACACAGCCACATCAGACGAGGCGGAATTCCTACATTCCACCCCCCTCACAGTGACCCAATTACGGGACGCGTGTGCAAAAATCACACCGTTCCTCCCCGCTTCAGACCCACACCATTTCTTTGCCACCGTCAAACATCAGGCGACCATGTACGGCCTGGATGAGAGAGAGCATGTAAAGCTCATGGTTCTAAGTTTGAATCCATCGGTAGCAGCAGCCCTTCCCGACCCACAGAATGTAGGAGGAGGCACCCTTACAGAAATGCATACCGCGATCCTGGATGCGATCGGGTATAAACGGGGTGACCCCGTAGATGGCCTAAATAAGTGTAGGCAGAAGAAGTCTGAACACCCCACAGCGTTCGCAGGACGCCTGTGGATTCACTTCAAAGCCATTTTTGGAGACGTAGACCGTGCCCATTTGTCCCCAGACAATATGGCCAAATGGATCTGCACCCTTATCTCCCATGCCACAGATGCAGGACAGAATGCCTGTCATAGTTATGATCCCTCAGAAGAGGCCCATAACGAGAAGTGGGTGGTTAAAAGATTGTCCCGCGTTTGGGAGCAGTCTGTTCACAATAAATCCGCCGCTAAAACCACCGAGGAAAAGCAATCCGCCGCAGACATGCAGGCAGTAAAAGCCACACCTCACAACATGGTGTACGGGCTCCCCCAGTTGAGTCGGCGATACCCTTTGGGATAGGTCAGGACGACCCGTAGTCGCAGCGAAGATTCGGGGACAGCCTATCGAGTTTCTTTGGGACACAGGAGGGTCCCGCACCACCATAAATTCCTCCACCCTTTTTCAAAAGGACACGTGGCCCACTACAGCCACTATCACTGTAGGATGGATGACTGGCTCTGTACACATAACAGGACCTGACCCTAGGCCCCCAAAACAGTACGGATTCCCCCTAGAAGCAGAGGGAGAAATCCTAAAAGTTATAGAGAGCTTATTAGAGCAGGGCGTACTAAGATCAGTAGCCTCTACTAATAATGCCCCGATTTGGCCAGTGAGAAAGCCCGATGGATCATGGCGCCTGACCATTGATTATCGGAAACTCAATAAAGTCACCCCCGCAGCAGCCCCCACCGTAGCAACAAGTCCCGAGACCATGCTCAAGCAGGGACTCAATTCCCACTATTTCACGGTTTTGGACATCAGTAATGGATTCTGGTCCATTCCATTGGCAAAGGCGTGCCAGTACAAATTTGCCTTCACCTTTAAAGCGCAGCAGTACACGTGGACATGCCTGCCACAACGCATCCACAACTCCCCCTCCATTTTCCACTGACAGCTGGCAAATGGACCAGCAAAGTTTTCTCACCCCGAATGTCTGGTACAGTATGTAGATGATCTACTACTGCAGACAGACACTAAGGAAGAGCACATTGAGCTTCTGTCCGAACTCCTGGAATTATTACATTCCATTGGCTGTAAAGTCAACCCCAAAAAGGCCCAGATATTGGAAGAAAGAGTGGTATATTTGGGTACAATTATCACACACGGCAAACGCGAGATCGAGCATAAAAGAATTGACTCCGATCGCTAAATTGCCCCTTCCCCAGAACGTTTCAGCCCTCCGGTCGTTTTTAGGACTGGTTGGCTACTGCCAAAACCACATTGACGGTTTCGCTAGCAAGGCAGCGCCCCTCTCCTCAGATCTCCTAAAGAAAGGAGCCCCCTGGGAGTGGCTTCCGCAGCATACGGATGCTGTGGAATCATTAAAACAGGTGCTCATAGCCGCCCCAGCACTACAATTTCCAGACCCGCTTTCCCCTTACGCCATAGAGGTAGCGACCACAGACGACCCTTTCAGCCGTGCTCCTGCAGGAACGGCATGACCAGTTAAGACCCGTGGCTTATGCCTCCCGAATTTTAGATGCCGTGGAGCAGGAATTTTCAGCCTGTGAGAGGCACCTGCTCGAGTTTTTTGGGCAGTCCAGTACTTTTCATATATGACCGGACTGAACCCCATTACCATTCTGACCGAACACACCCCCACCCAACTTTTACTGGGCGGACGACTCAAGGGCGGTACCGTCAGCCAAATACGCGCAGCTAGATGGATCCTTCTCTTGCAGGGACGGGACATCACAGTAAAACGGACAAAGACACACACATACTTAGCGGACAATTTGCAGTACCCCGGAACCCCCCTTGAATGTGAGATCATCTCTCCACACCACAATACAGGCCCCTTTATAGCAAAAACACCCCCCAGAAAGATAGGAAATTCATCTCAGAGCCCCCCTCACCCGGACACGTGTGAACCCATTAAGATTTATGTGGATGGATCTTCCACAGTCTTAGATGGGCAACGCTTAACAGGTTGCGGGATCTATGTTGAGAACGCGCAGGGATGCAGGCAGTCTCCCTCGAGGAGATAGCATTGAAAATCCCCGGACACTTAGGCGCGCAGGCAGCAGAGCTTGCAGCCATCGCGTACATAGTAGACCACCCAGATTCCTTCCCCAGCCCAGCAGACATATACTCAGACAGCCTCTATGTCTGTAACAGCCTTACAGAATTTCTGCCCCTGTGGGAAACAAGAGGATTTGTTTCCGCGGATGGGAAACCCCTCCCCTCAGCCCCATTACTCCGCCATATTTTACAAAAATCCCAGAACAGGACTTTTGGCATCATAAAAGTCCGCAGACACCATCGTTCCTCCCCCCCTGGAAATGTAAAAGCCGACACACTGGCTAAGGCAGGATCCAGGCATGGGTACTTTTGGAAACCCCCCGAAAGCGCGCCAGTGGGTGCGCCAGTGAGTGCAGTTCAGGTCACGCCAACTAGGATCGAGGATCTAGTAGAGGCCCAGAAGCAGGATAGCGCTCTCACTGAGATTGTGAAAGGGAAGTTTCCAGCCTCCTACGAGAGGTTCAGAAATACACTAACCACACATGACGGTGTGGTGTTAAAGGACACCCTTTATGTAGTTCCTGAGCAGGATAGGAACCAGTTGATTTGTTTATTCCATGATGGTCATGGACACCAGGGAATCGATCCCACTACAGCCCACCTCAAACAGCTTTGTTGGTGGCCAAATCTCAAGGAAGATGTAAGCCATTACATTGAGAATTGCCTTATCTGTGCGCAGAACAACCCTGATAGATATGCCAAAAAGGCCCAACTCAGCCACACCCGACCCGTTAACAGCCCCTGGACTAACCTCCAGATTGATTTTATAGGTCCTTGCAGGAATGGCTAGAAATATGTTCTGGTGGTCATAGACACTTTTACAAAGTGGGTGGAAGCATTTCCAGCCCGCACCAACACCATGAAAACCACAGCCAAGATCCTAACCCACTACATCTTTACAAGATGGGGACTCCCCCGCAGTATTGAATCGGACCAAGGTTCTCACTTTACGGGACGGGTCATGCAGAACCTCCTCACGACATTTGGCATCACCCAAAAGTTCCACATTGCATACCACCCACAGTCGAGTGGTATAGTGGAGCGCATGAATCGGACCCTAAAAACCACCCTCAGAAAAATTGTCCAGCAGAACAACACCACTTGGGACTCAGTCCTCCCTTTTGCGCTGATGTTTTTGCGTAACACTGTTTCCACCTCCACAGGTTACACCCCACACACTCTTATGACCGGACGCCCCATGAAAGGGACAGAATACTTATTAGGTTTAGACCTGACCAGCCCTGAAGTAACGGCCCTCACCCACGAGAAAGCCGTGGAGCAACTAGTTGCTAATGTCAAAATGGCTCAGCTACAGCCGCTGTAAAACTGGGCACCAAAAAGAAACAGAGCAAGGCCTGTTTCGATAAGGCAGTGCATGCAACGGAGTATGATATCGGACAGCAAGTGATGTTGTCTGTATATAACCGCAGCACATTCCTGTCTCTAAAATACTCAGGCCCGTACTCCATTTCGGATCAAGTAGCATCAGTAGATCAAGCCCATCAGTTTACAAAATAAAATACCCAAATGGTAAGACTGCGTGGTTTCATATAAACCAGTTAAAGGCTGATGGAACACAGTCAAACCACGCCCACCACGTCATGCTTGACGCAGCAGACCACACCCCGCCCACAGCCAACATAACCCGACCAACCCCCACCACGTCCAGCCCAGCCACGGACTCGACCTCGACTCCACCCCCAAAATATACACTCCTCCCCGGAATGCCCACAGACTGCAGCAGCAGAGACAGCGACTGTGACTCGGACGATAGCCACAGCACGCCTCCCTACTATCCCCATGCAACCGGACCCACACCCAGCGACTCCAATTACGATCCCAGTGATCCCTTCCTAATAACTTTTCGAAATAAATCCCACCACCGACCACCGAACTACATGGACGACCCCGACTTTGTCCCCACACAACTCGACACAACTCATTGGCACCGCGACAACTCCTACAGACTCGTCCGCAACGACAAGAGCAACCCCAACTCACACCAAGCAGCCCTTTCAGCCCGAATTCACTCCAGAGTTTGGCACCCGGGAGACGGGGACGACCTCGCGTCTGACTCCCAAACCGCCAACCCCTTTGCGACCCTGTTCGCAACAGAGAACTGAGGTGTCCACATGATGTTTAAAGGAAACGCTTGGGAGAAGTGTTGTCCTTCCTGATGGAACCTGCAGGATGTTTTATGTTGTTCGTATGTTTGTTTTGTGTTGTTCGTCTGACAGGAGAATTTTTTTTCCAGCCATTTGTTCAGCGGTACCAACTTATCTGCAGATACCTGGTCAACAAGCTTGTTCAGCGGAACTAGCTTGTCTACAGACACTGGCCAAGAGACCACACGCTTGTTCAGTGGAACTAGCTTTTCAGCTGATACCGGTTCGGGTATCAGACGCCCGATTGTAACTGCTCTTCTGATTGAAGGATAGAATCACAATAGCAGCCCCACCACAATGACTACATTTTTGCCCGTTCTTGTCGGTTGCTCAGGCAGTGGAGAAACAGCGTGAGACCCGCCCTGCCTGGGGACCCCCCCGTTGGTCAAACACGCTCGGGTAGGGGAGATACGGCATTGGTAGCCGTCCTATCCGGGGACTCCATCCAAATCTCGCAACCTTCGAGACCCTCCGACAAGAAAACTGTAAGTCTTACACCAGCGATCGCTACCAGATAGGCACTCCTGACTATCGACTTGTACCAGTTTTTGAATCCTGCAGGCTCAGAACCAATTCGAAAGACCACTCATTTCCCTGACCTGGTGGGCCATTTCCAAAGTTAAGTATTGGCCTTTAGTGGTAGGTAGTAGTCTAGAAGTAGGATTATTGTATAAGTATTAATTGCTGTATATAATAAATGAGCGTTGATTTAACTCTTACTAAGCGGTGTGTTGCATTATTAATCATTACTTGGACTTGAACCACGTGGCGGTATCAGAAAGATACCTGGCGACTCATGAGCAAAGGTGACAGAATAAGAATAAAGTAAACTAAGGCTAAAACGAGCAATAATGGTCAGTCGCCATGATCCATCGGGCTTTCTCACTGGCCAAATCGGGGCATTATTAGTGGAGGCTACTGATCTAAGTACGCCCTGCTCTAATAAGCTTTCGATTACTTTTGCGATTTCTCCCTCTGCCTCTTGGGGAAATCCATACTGTTTTTGGGGTCTGGGGTCAGGTCCTGTGATTTGTACTGAACCAGTCATCCGGCCACAGTCGTACTTGTACGACTCTGGGTCGCGAATGCTGTCCTGTTCTTTTGCAGAACTGCCCTAACCTGCTTGTCCGTGCTAAGCGTCATCGAGTTAAACCAAAATTCGCCTACTGCGCTGATTTTGTTGGCGTATTCACCTATTGTGAGCTTTGTGGGGGCTCTTGAGACTTTGCCATTTTCCAGACACACTGGTTGACTGGATCAAATGATAGATTGTGGGAATTCATGAAGTCGATTCCCAGAATGTTTTCTGCTGTGTGGGGCAGGTCAACTAAAACTACGGGGTGCTTGGTGGTGATGTTGCCGATTTGAATGGGTACAGGGGCTGTGATGTGTCCCTGCTGTGAGAGGCCTGTAAAGCCGCTGAGGGTGATGGTGGCTGTAGTGGGCCACGTGTCCTTTTGGAACATGGTGGAGGAATTTATTGTGGTGCGGGACCCTCCTGTGTCCCATTGAAACCTGATGGGCTGTCCCCGTATTTTTGCTGCAACTACCGGTCGTCCGGACCTATCCCAAAGGGTGTCGCAGACCCAACTGGGGGAGCACGAACACAATCAGTCCATTCCATTCAGGTCCGTCTGATCTGAACGGGTGCTCACACTATGTATGGGCTCTGTCTTATTCTTACTTAGAGTGCCCGTCTGCTGGGCTCTCTGTGGCTTTCGTGGGGCATTGCGTTCCCTTGCAAAGTGTCCCAACTGTCCACAGTTGTAACACTCCTGTGACTTTGGTGGGGGGCTGTTCTTGCCTTCATTTACCCATGCAGGGTTCTGGTGAGTTTTAACGGATTGTATGTCTGCTTCTGCCTGCTTTTCTTCGGGATTTTTAACTGCGGGTTTTTTTGTGCAGACTGCTCCCAGGCGCGGGACAATCTTTTTACGACCCATTTCTCATTATGAGCCTCCTCTGAGGGATCATAATTCGTGCAAGCTTTTTGTCCTATTTCTGTGACATGGGAGATAAGGGTGCGGGTCCATTTGGCCATGTTGTCTGGGGACAAATGGGCACGGTCTAAGTCTCCAGAAACTGCTGCAAAGTGGATCCACAGGCGTCAAGCAAACGCTGTGGGGTGCTCGGTTTTCTTTTGCCTGCATTTATTGAGGCCATCTACGGGGTCACCCCGGTTATACCTGATCGCATCTAGGACCGCAGTATGCATTTCTGCAAGGGTGCCTCCTCCTACATTCTGTGGGTCGGGAAGGGCTGCTACGACCGAAGGGTCTAGACTCAAAACTGTGAGCTTCACGTGCTCACCCTCATCCAGGCCGTACATGGTCGCCTTCTGCTTTACTCTGGCAAAGAAATGGTGGGGGTCTGAGGTGGGGAGGAACTGTGTGATTTTCTCGCACGCGTCCCGTAATTGCGTCACTGTTAAGGGGATGGTGTACAGAAATTCCGTATCGTCCGATGTGGCTGTGCGGTGGGTGGTGACTGGGTTCATTGGAGCCTGAACTATCTGCTCTTTGGGGGGTTGGGGCGCTTTTCTCTTCTGGGGCTTTCCCTGCGCACATGTTCCCTGAACATATCTCTGCGCTGACTCATTCAACTCTTCCCAATCAGGGCCGTCTTCCTCATCTAATTTTTCCCCAAAGGTTTCCTGGAATCCTTTTTGGACTGAAAGCAGCGATTTCAGCTCTGCAATCTGCTTCCGGCACTTTGCGCGGTCTAACGAGCTTTGTCTTTGCTCCGTGGTGGCAGCATGGAGTGCTCTTAACGCTACCTTCAGGTCACTACACTGCCTCTGCAATGCTTCTACCTGCTTCTCGGTTTCTTCTCGCACCAGGACTGCACGTTTCGTGTCCTGATAGGCCTTTTCATACTGGGACTGGAAGCTGCTTTAGTACGCCAGACAAGACTGGTGTCTCCTCTTGGCATCATCCACCTCTCCGTCGTTTGCTGCCATCTTCCTCCTTAACACTACATTGTCTCTTTCTACCTCACTAACATCGACCTTACTCATTCGATGTATGCCTTCTATCTCTTTGTGGAACGTCCTAATGACCACCTCTGTGCCTCGCAATTGTGCCAAGCAGGACACGATTGCCGTCGGCTTGCGAGCTTTCTCTGAGCTCTTCTTGTGAATCTCGCTCAGGTTCTCCCACCAAGTATGTCCTATACTCCCGGGACCTGTTTCCTCGTTGCTACAGAATTCGCTCCAAAGGGGCCATCCTTTCCCTTTGAGGTACTTCCTGATTTCTTCCTCCCATACGGGACACTGTCCTACTCTACTGCTGCTGGTTGCTGCGACCGCAAATTGAGGCGCTGCATTGCCAGCATTGCCATCTTTCTTATCTGAGTGCTTCTTTTAAATTTGGAACAGGGGAACTAAGGTGGCGCTGTAAATACAGGTACGTCTTTCGCTAATTTCCGAAATACAAACTCCCGACAGTTTTGTCGCAACAAAAAAATCTATCAGTTTACCTGATAGCCCTGTTAGTTACGCATGCATACACACACTTCAGAATTATGAGGATTGATCAGAACTGCATGAACACTTGTGGTTTTCTGTTCCCAATTGGATCTCTAATTCAAATTTTTGTGTTCTCCCGGAGTGGTTAAGCCACTTCTAGATCGGGTCCCGGCGGAGTCGCCAGTAAATGTTGCTAACTTTTGGTTGGTTCAATTGGCTCTATTTTATAACCTTTGCTCTCGAGTCGCCAGGTGTCTTTATGATACCGCCTCGAGGTTGAAGTTCAAGTAATGATCAATAACTCAATACACCAATTGGTAAGATTCAAATCAAAGCACATTTATTATACACAGTAATCGCTACTCATGCATAAATTCTACTTCTAAGCTACTTCTACAACTATACTTCGCTTCGGACTGGCCCACCAGGTCAGGGGAACAAATGGCCTTTCAGTTCTGAGTCTGCAGGATTCAAAGTTGGTACGGACTTGTAGCTAGGAGCGCCTATCTCGTAGCGAGCATTGACTTCAGACTTATTGGCTCTTGGTGGCAGCTGAACTGGTCACTGTCAAGGGTTGGTTCGCATTGTTGAGTGACCCGGTCAAGAAGAACGATTGAACTTGGGGGCTTAACTTTATAGTCCCCAGGGGCTTCCCGCCTTTCGGGGCGAACCCTGTAACGGGTTCCAGGTGATTGGACTTTGTTCCAATCGCTTGGTTCGATTTCTCCAATACTGGAGCGGTTCCCTGATCAATGGGTGGTCTTGAGGTGTCTGTTAACCTCTTTTGCATTAGCTCCTGCTGGCGCAGGGGAGTCTGGCTTAGCTTTGTTTGTCCCAAATGTTGCAATTGTTCCCGGGGATCGCTCATTAGTATGTAGATGGCTGCTACATTATTATGCAGATGGCTGCTTGTATCGATGCTGTCTGGGCTTTTGCAGAGTTCAATACACAGTAACTTGCACCTGCTGGTTTCTGCCTGTGTCGGCTGAATTTCTCTTCAGCCTTTGCTATTCTCCATTTTATATCGGGACTTGGCCAACTCAGCAGGCTACAGAAGGGTACGTTTTCAATATGCTCACATGACACACACATTTATTTTTTCAGTCTGGGACATTAACCACATAGGTCACCCCACAAGTTTCCTTTTAATACTGAACCTAGCTTTTACTGGTTCACCAGTCAAAGGCAACAAGACTAGCATCTTCGTCCCCAAGACCAAAGTTTTGAGGCTGAGTTGTTCTCTATATCTGTGCTTCATCACCCGCTGAGGGCTCAGGAGGCTGTCTAGCCATCAAACAAGCTTTTGAGAGCCTATTTTGGGACCTTTGGTACATAATCTAGGCTGGCAGCTACCACCTCCTGTGACAAACATCTCTCCTTAATAAGTTTCAGGGGATCCCTAACCTCATGTCCATAGGCCAATTCAAAGGGACTCATTGCAACTAACAATAACAATATTTTTTTATTCCAATCCTGGCGATACTCAAGAAAATAGGTTCTGATCATTTGCTTTAGGGCCTGGCAATATCTCTCCAAAACACTTTGGGGCAGCGAATGGTAAGCAGATGACCTGAGCTGCATCACTCCTAATTGCACACGACCTCCTGGAACACACCTGAGCCCTGTTCAGACTAAATTTCTTTTGGCAATCTGCCGAGTTAAAAACGGGACCAACTCCTAAATCACAACTTTTGCTATGATCGTTTTCAAAAGTACTGCCTCTGGAGATCAACTGGGTAACTCCATGATGATCAGGAGAAAGGTATCAGCCATTTCTGGTCTCAGGCAAGCGTCCAACACAATCCAGAAAATTGTTCATCCAATGCAGGTATTGTATTGGGCCTTGCTTGATCAAGGGCTGTGGCTTCCCAATCACCTGACATGAGTGACATACCTTATGCAACTTCAACTGATGAAAATGTGCCATTATCCCAGCCTAAGTCTTCCAAATTTTCAAACAACCTGTAAATAAAACTCATGGGCAATTCTGAAAATCTCACTATGGTAACAAGGAGAGACAAAACTTGATGGATAACAGCCCAATCCTCACCAGCTGGCTTCTGGGGACGTCTCCACTACCTCATGAAAATGTCCTTCTTCATATAGTAACACAATAGGACCTTTTCAGCCTCTGCCTTAGCACACATTGTATGAGACAAGCTCCTCCAATCAGGATCTGTCTGTTGTTCCTCAACAAAACAATTCGCCACTGTTTGTATTGATACCTTTAACATGAACATCCCTATTTTATTCTTTGGAAACAGGTTTTGTCAACCAAACATCCAAATTGTCCTGCACAACAACTGAATCAACCTCATCTTGTTCAATATAGGGACATAGAAACAGAGGAGCATGAGTGGGCCCGTCGAGCCTGCTCCACCACTTAAACAGATTACGGCTGATCACATACCTCTTACGCCATTTTTCCTATTACCATATCCCTTGTTGTCATCACTACTCAGAAAACTATCAATTTATGTCTTGAAGGGGCTCAATGATTGTGCTTACACAGCACTCTGGACTAGAAAATTCCAAGATTCACCACTCTCTGAGTGAAGAAACGTCTCCTCATCTCAGTCTTAAATGCTTGCCCCTGATTTTGAGACTGCGTCCCCAGTTCTTCACTCACCAGCCTGGAGAAATATCATTTTCACATTTACTCTATCATGTCTGGCGTGCGGTGGCACAGTGGTTAGCACTGCTGCCTCGCAGCCCCAGGGACCCGGGTTCGATTCCAACCTTGGGTGACTATCTGTGTGGAGTTTGTCAGTAGCTGGCAGCTTGCCATTTCTGGCAGCACCATTGAGAGCGGTGGCTACTACCAGTAATGCACTGTGGCCTTCAGCGGAGACTAATGCTGGATTCTTGGAAACAGCTAAGTGGAATGTTCTATCTGGTGTTATGGGCCAGGGTTTAGAGAACACCAAAGTATATCATGGAGTTCACCTGACCTACAACTGTTTATAGATTTTAGTTATGAGAAGCACAAGGGCCTACTCTTCAGGTATTATGCAACAGGGGCCTTAAGCACTTGGAATCAAAAACAAAGTTTATTCTACGAATCCAGTTAACATTTTATAAACACACACAGTAAGCATTTTATCAACTACAAACAAATAAATATCCCACACAGCTACAGTAATCTATAGTTAACCCTTAATAACTTGTTTACTGTTTCACTCAAGTAACAACATCCATCAATCAGACAATCCCTTTCACCACAAAACAGTAGGTTTGAATTCCTTCGAGAACACAGTTATTATTTTGAAGTTATCAAGTGATCTGGAGACACCTTTTTAACATGCAGAGATAGAGGGCTGGATTCTCCGTCCCGCCACGCCACATTTCTGACCCAACCCGCCGGCAGGATTCTCCATTACGCTAGCCGGTCAATGGGGTTTCCCATTGTGGGGCAGCCCCATGCCGTTGGGAAACCCCCGGGCTGCCGGCAAAATGGAGAATCACGCCGGCAGAGAATGCCGCCCTGAGACTCCAAGATCCTTGTAGTCTGAATACAGCTTCCAACTGTCTAAACCGAAAGTAAAACTCAGAGCCACAAACAGCTTCCAGCTCAAAACGAAAGTAAAAACCAGGGCCATTGCCCAGCTCCACTACATCCATTTGAGAAGACAAACATTTCTTAAAGGGACATTCCCATGACACTGGAAATAAATCTGTGCACCTTGACAACCATTAGATTCCAGCCGGCAGAAACAAATAGTAAACATCAATATTTGCAGGGCTGGATTTTCCGGTCGGCGAAATCACGTTAGGCGACCGGCCGGAGAATCCAAGTTTGCAACAAAATCGGGGGCAGCACCACTTTCGCGATGCTCCGCCCCTCCAAAGCGGCGTACTCACAGAGTATGCTGCGTCACGTATCGACGGCCTAAGGACATTGCCTGAGGCAGACCCTCCCAATGCTCCACCCCCGGCTGGCCCAGTTCCCGAAGGCATGGGTTTCTCATGGTCTCACCCGTCGGGAACTCGGCATGGCAGCTGCGGACTCAGTCCAGTGCCACCACAGTCAGGGGAGGGCGGTCCGCGGGCCGGGCGGGACATTATTTGGGGCTGGGGGCACTGTGAGGGGGTGGTCAAGAGCCCATGACCTTGCGTCCCCTTGACATGGCCTTCGGACCCTCACAACGCCCAGCTCACGATGAGGGGATCCTCGGACCCTCCCCCACTGCACCCTACCTCACACGGGCAGTGTACCCCTGGGCTAGATCCCATGTATGAGCAAAATGCCAGCCGGGCACCTTGGCACTGCTGACCTGCCACCCTGGCAGTATCCCCCTGCCTGCCTGACTATTTCGTGGGCCGGGTCCGCGAGTGGCTGCCACCGTCCGCTTGCGCGGTCATGTACCCAGAAATTACCAGGGCATATTGGCGACTAAAGAGGAAAAGTTTTTTTATTGAACAACCAACATTACTGATGCGACCATCAATTCACACGAGATGGAGAGTTGAAGTGAACAGTGGTTTTAATCAGCTATAACTGTGCCTGCCTGCGACTGCTCTGTACTGACTGCCACCTACAGGCTGCAGCTCTATATACCTCCCCGAAGGGGTGGAGCCACAGGCGGAGCCCACAACGGTATCAACATAATACAGTACAATGTAATGCAATTAAAATGGTGAATGGTAGCAGTAATACATTCACCACAATTACCTATGCAAGGTCCAGTCCTCTTTCCATTCTAACCGGCACTACAGTGTCTGAGCTTGTATACTAGTGCTGGGTAGCTACCCTCCCACGGCAGGGGAGCACACAGTTCCAGTGAGCACAGGGAAACAATCACCCCCAGCTGGATGAGTCCCGTGCATATTACAATTCACACAAACATGGATCATGCGTAACGGCACCGGGGGGCGAGGCGGGGGGGGGGGGGGGGGGGGGGGTGGTGGGGGGGGAGGGTGGTGGGGGGGGGGGGAGGTTTCCAGGCCATTGGAGAACCCTGGATGGGCCGGGAAAGGGTAGGATGGGACGCTGGTTCTCCCTCTGGCACCCATGCACCTTGACAGTGCCAAGCTGGCACCTTGGCACTACCACCATGGCATTGCCAGGGTACCATGGCAGCACTGCCAGGCTGGCAGATGCACAGCCAAGGGTCAGAGACTGAGATCAGGACACCTTTTTAAAATGGCGGCCTGATCTCTGGGGAGCCGCTCGCCGGCTGGTTCAGCTCGCCATTGCTGAAAACATTTCTAAGTGTGGGCTGGACCGGGGAGAAACTCTCCAAGTCCCCAAAAAATGACTACGGGCGGGATTCTCCAGCTGCACCCACCCGGCGATCAGAAATTCCGGTCCAAAGTCAATGGACCTTAACATGGTCCGCGTCCCGCCCGTGGCGATCTTGCGGTGGGTGGGGCAGAACAATCCAGCCTGAAGGCCACGCTCTGCTGACCTGTCACCCTGGCAGTATCCATGTCTGCCTGACAGTGCCACCTGGCACCCTGGCAGTGCCCTGCTGGCACCTTGGTGGCACTGCCGGGTGCCCAGGTGGCAATGCCAGGTTGCCAACCTGGTAGTGCCAAGGTGCCCAGGTGGCATCAGCAGTGCCAGGGGCCACCCTACCCAGAGGTCAACCACCCTAGGGCCTCAGTCGCCAGGGAGACTCCCCGAAGTGCTATTCCGCCTGGTCCCCATATGTGGTGGCGCCTGGCTGGGGTCTCCTCCGCAAGGCTGGGAGATGCCGGGTGACTATTCGATTCAGCAGCAGTATGGTTAAGTGGATTCTTAAACTCACTTAACTGTGCCAGACTGGGTCCCACCCACTGTGGGTGGGATCCAGTTTACGATGTCCTGTGAGACCTGGTTAGATCTCGCAAGGCACAGCGGCCGTTTGGAATCCCGGGGAAGGCCCGTCCCAGGATCTACTGGCTGTGTTCCGCTCCGATTCTGGTGGGACACCACCAGTAAATCGTGCCCTAAGTGTGGGTAAATACCAGTGTGGACCTCATCCAAAAAACTGGTGAGAAACACCCTGCCAAACTCGACCAAAAATGACACTTAGAAATGTTTTCGTTAAATTGCGCCCAAAAGAACGAAAGTCTATGTTGTTAGCATGCATGGAAACCTAGGAGCCTGAGGATAAAAAAACTTCCACACTATCTTCACTGCTTCCTGTTAATTACAGCTATGGTTAATAAATTCCACTTGATTCATAGATACTGCTCATTCATAACTTGTTTGCTCAGGCACAGCTGGGGGCCCTATTGTTATAAATTAAAAATTCAAAGCCTAGATAATTTAATTAAAAAAACATTCAAATCCTTACAATAAGACATCTCAGTGTTGAGTTGACCTGGCCAAATCAATCTCGTTCAGTTCTCATGTTTTTACAATGCTGCCTGTTCCTTATGTACATGATGATAGAGTTTAATTCATTATTCATTTTTAAACTCTGTCGAACTTAGTACATTGTGTTTTTCTTTAATAGTTTGTAGCACACTGCAGACAGTGTGTTATTTTATATTTACAAACAGGACAGAGGTCAGAGGTAGGTTCTTTACGCAAAGAGTGGTGAGGCCGTGGAATGCCCTACCGGCAACAGTAGTGAACGCGCCAACATTGAGGGCATTTAAAAGTTTATTGGATAAGCATATGAATGATAATGGCATAGTGTAGGTTAGATGGCTTTTGTTTTGGTGCAACACCGTGGGCCGAAGGGCCTGTACTGCGCTGTATCGTTCTATGTTCTATGTTCTATGTTCTAGGTGTTGCCCATGGTGAGTCTGTGGTTACATAATTGGAAAGAAGATGCTCGTTGGGAGATTTGAATAAGGTGTGGGTACCAGCTGATGCAAGACATTTTTGTAATTTACAGGGGGAACTCAAGCGACATTTTTGATGGATGACTATTAAAATTTTGTACAGAAATAGGTCATGTTTCCTTCATCCATGACAGGTAAATAAATTAATTTATTTTTCAAAGATATCACAAAAATATCAAAGATACACAGGAATGCCCAGTCTTTTTCATACATTTTTGCCTCTCTTCAAAGCTTCATAAGTCAAATTCTGTGTTTATTAAAATGGATTTGGGGACTTTTACTAATATTTTGTGCATTGTCTAAAGTAAACCCAATTTCTTATGGTAATTCAAGGCCTATATTTAACCAGACTTAAGGTTACTGAATTTTTCTGTCTTTTATCAGTGTTCTAAACTTCGAGTTCCAGAATGGTATCAGTTTTTTAGTTAAAGGAACACATGGCTCTGGTATCGCGTGATTTGGCTAGGTGCACAAATCTTCGACTCCATTGCAACATGCTCAGGTCAAGAAGTCTCGACTGGGTTTCAGGAGTCTTTGACCTGTTCTGTACCTGCACCCACACCTGCAACTGCTCCCCTTCTACATTCATCTGTGTTTCCTCTCACGATTACTCATACTTCATTTACTTTCTATTTCAATTTCTTTCTTACCACAGCCAGCCCTGCCATGCAAAAAACTACAATCTTTCACCCACCTTTCTGCCTAAGCTTGGCTCACTGCTGGATTCCAACATCCAATCAGATACACTTTTCCTGTGCTTGGCCTCACCGAAACACACAGCTCAACCCCCTCATTCTCAGCTCAGAAACAATGCTGGGTGCAAGAATTAGTTTGTTATTAGTATAGTCACGAGTTACTTCAACAATTGTAAGTGAGGTGTTAGACAGTGATTTCATCATTGATTAGTGATTTTTCACTGCAGAATCAACATTACTCAGGCCCTTCGTCAACAGTCTGCTGCTCCCATGCAAGATGGGACGTGCAGTCCATTGCTTACTCCATTTAGCAAGTATAAAGCATCAGTTATGATAAAAACATCCAACTGAAGATAACGGTAAGTGCACGCTTTATCTAACATTAAGAAGTTTGCAATAACTCCATACAACACACTTCTCCTTAAAGGTGTTAATTTGACTCTCCTCAGTGAATACAACTACTTTCTGTACTCACCAATGTCATGTAATCCTTTCATTCTGTTGTAAATCTTTGTTTTGATACAAGGAATTTTATTGATCCTGGTTGGTATGTCTTTCACATCGCAATAAAAACACCCAGCCCGCTAAATGGGATGCATTTGAGAAGTTGAGAAGAAACTGATATGAACTGGCAATCACAACCTCCAATACACATTTCTCTGCAGAAATTGCATTCATTCTGGGGACTCTGCCTTTCAGCAACTGTAAATGAGTTTTTAAAAGGCTGGCCAAAAATTGTCAGCACAGCACCCTTCAATACTATATCAAACAGAATGTAATTGAATATACAGCACAGAAACAGGACATTTTGTCCAAAAAATCTATGCTGGCCTTTATGGTCCACTCTAATCTCCTCCCGTCTTTCCTCATCTGACTCTATCATTCTAACATAAAAGTAAAATACAGCAGATGCTGGAGTGCAGTGTTTTTTTTAACCAGAATAACTATTTTGTTTTCCCTCATACGCTTATCTGGCTTCTGCCTAAATAGGGCTAGACGATTTGCCTCAACTATTCTCTTTGGCATCAAGTTCCATATATATTAGCACCCTCACGTGGCCATTTACAGATGTATGTAAGTCAAACTGCAATTAACCAGTTCAGTTGGGTGTTTGACTTCCATGTGACACACATTCTCTTTTGGCTTGCAAATACATAATCTCGAGCTCTCACCCCTCACACACTCTCATAACAACAACGCACTTCATGCCTCTATGCCAGCTCCATTTCCACCATCCTTCTTCCATGGCCTTCGTGTTCCCTCCATGCCCTTCTTGCCTCCATGGCACCCAAATGCCCCCCTTCATTATTAAAACTATTGAAAACAATATATTAAAAAGCACAGTGAAAAACAACCTGTAACATGCAGCCTTTCCCACCTTGGAATGTGTAACTCCCCCACACTCCCCATGGGCTTCACCTCACCCCCTCCACCCAACACTCATAGCTATAGCCAGAAAAGGAAAATAAATTTTTGCTTTCATAAAAACATAAGAGTTTAGAGGATAGTTAGGTCATACAGCCTTTTGAGGATGTTCCCATAATATCAGGAAATATGCTGGAAAATTCTTCTTCAACCACTGGAGAAAATTAGGCAAGCTTCAGAACCCTTGGTGACTGGCTGGCATCACCCTGCAATGTTAAACTCAACTTTGATATCTGGATATCTTTGTCACTCTTAACAACCTATCCAACATCCTTCAATATTTTTAAGTAAACTAACAATTCAACCAAGTATTGAGGGTGTGCCACATTTTCAGGTGCCAGTTCAGATTTTAAAACAAAGAAAGATTTGGAAGGAGGCCATTTGGCCAATTGTACCCACAAAAACTGAGAAAGTATAAGGAGTTTCCTGTGTCCTGAGCAGTATCCTTCTCTCAGCCAACATCACCAAAAACAAAAGAATAGTACAGGTCATCCATCTTATTTGGAGTTTGTGATACTCTGTTTTTTACAAATATTGCTGTTTGTGCCCTCATGCAACAAATCTACACTTCAATGGTGGCCTATTGATTGTGAACTGCTTTAAAGACATGATAAGGTGCTACATGAATGTGAGTTCTTTCTTTTAGTCATGTGTATTTCTCTGAGGAATTCAATTAGACTCACCCTTGCATCCTTCTATTAACTCAGCAGCAAAGCGAGGAATCTACACGCACCCGTCAAAATGGTTCATGAAGGGCTTCTATTTAGCCAGCAAACTCCAAGCCTTTCCCAAATTCAGTGTTGATGAGTTCCGACTACAATTTCATGCTCACATAATAACTTCATGGATTGCTCTATCCAGCTCCTAAATATTTCCTCTCAGCTTTTGTAGAAGATTTGAAACTTTCTAGTCAATGGCACCAGTCCAGACAAACCCCTTTGACAAAGATTGATGACAGGCTTACCTTCTGGAAAATGGTTCAGAACCAATTGAATTGCCTTCCAGATGTCGCATCTACTGATCTCATTTCATTTCCTTAATGACTTTTCTGGCTTCCTGATGTGGTACATCGTAATCTACCTTCATGGCAATCTTCAGCTCGTTGAACGTAATTATTTCTATCCTCTCTCAAATTCAGACCTCTCTCAAACATTGCCATTGAAAATAGGGGTTTGACGGAGTAGATGGGGAGAAATAGTTTCCTCTGACAGGAAGGTTGGTATCCAGAGGACTCCGACTTAAGATCATTGGCAACAAAAACAATTCTGATGGGAGGTGAAGAGTATCTTTTTATGCAGCAAGTTGTCACGATCTGGCGTGCACCACAGGCTGTAGTAGTTTCTGTGGTAAGTTGCAAAAATGAATTGGATAAATACTTTAAAAGATCAAATTTTCAGGGTTATCGGCAGAGCGAAGGGCTGTGGGACTAACGGGATGGCTGACATAAAGAGCTGACACAGGCTGAATTCTCTGCTGTATAAAATGATGAAACTCCTAACGTTAAAGAAGGATCTTGAAGGATGCAGTTCAGTTCATGGTGCCTGTCCCGAATATGCACAGTCACATCCCCTACCTTTGACTCAGTTGCAACCACATATTCATTCTTGGGAAGTGTTTAACATGTGATGCACATTCCTTCTACCAAAATCTCACTCCAACTGAAAAGTTATTCAGAGTGAAGCATAGTTTCCCCATGGAAGCAAGAGCTTAAACACCACATGAACTTTTACAGTTTGTTGGCAAATTAGTGGATTTACTGACAGCCTGCCACGCCTTTGTCACCCATTTCCCTTGAAGCAAAGGGTGTACATAAAGACTGGTCATAAGGGTCTAGGCTATTTTAGTGAACAGCAACTTTATCCTCCTCACCAGAACGCCTAGGTTTCGTATCTCAAACATTAACTTCCCCATACTTTCCATATTTTGGCACAATTGCACTTTGTGTGAATGAAGATGATCCCACTTTAAACAGAAGAACAGATGCTTACTTTGGTAAAAAGCACTAAAGGTCCTTACAGCACCTCACGGGATATGTTTGTCTGAAATGATTTTAATGGTGGTGGTTAGGTTTAAAATGAAATGGTTAACAGCCTTGTTAAATATTGGAGGTAGGAATTCCCGATGAATGTAATCAGCTTTAAGCTAGTATCCCTTAGCATAATTTCAGGGCCAAAGTGCTTCCTGTTTTCACATTAATTGTCGGAGATGGATTGTGAGCTTGGATCCACCATATTAATAATGTATGGCTTTTTCAAAATAATGCGGAACATCTGCCAGATTAAAGCATTGCAAAGACAATTTGCTTAGACAGGAAAGAGTTGGCAAAGGAGACATTGCAATAAATTGGGCGCGATTCGCCACGCTGGTTGGGAGAATCGCCTGGCGTGCCATTTTTCCCCGCAACGCCGGTCCTACACCCTCCCGCGATTCTCCCAAGCAGCGAGATCGGCCCCGTCGGGTTTTGCGCGACGCAGGCCGGCGAATCGCCCAAGACACCCAAAATGGCGATTCTCCGCTACCCCCGCTATTCTCCGCCGAAGTTCACGCCGTCGCCGTTCACACCTGGTAAATAAAGTCGTCAGCCGGTTGTGCTGGCTGACGCTGAGCAGTGAGGAGGTGAGCGGACTGTTCCGGAGCTCCTGCAGACCGGGTCGGCTTCCCCGAGAACGCTGCGGCCAACGGGGGGGGTGGAGCGGGTGGGAGGGGGGGTGAGGGAGGGAGTGGAGGTGGGAGGGGGGTGAGGGAGGGAGTGGAGGTGGGAGGGGGGGTGAGGGAGTGTAGAGGTGGGAGGGGGGTGAAGGAGAGTGTGGAGGTGGGAGGGGGGGTGAAGGAGAGTGTGGAGGTGGGAGGGGGGGAGGAAGAGTGTGGAGGTGGGAGGGGGGAGGGAGGGGGTGAGGGAGGGAGTGGAGGTGGGAGGGGGGAGGGAGGGAGTGGGGGTAGGAGGGAGGATGGAGGGAGTGGAGGTGGGAGGGAGTGGGGGTGGGAGGGGGGATGGAGGGAGTGGAGGTGGGAGGGGGTGAGGGAGGGAGTGGAGGTGGGAGGGGGGTGCGGGAGGGAGTGGAGGTGGGAGAGGGGTGAGGGAGGGAGTAGAGGTGGGAGGGGGGTGAGGGAGAGTGTGGAGGATGTCGCTCATCCGCGGATGCCACAAGTCAGCCGCCTTGATATGGCAGGACGGTGACGAGGACACGGCTGCAGGTTGTCGTGTGGCTGATGGGCACAGGCGACTGGCACACTGGTGAGGAGGACAGTGTGCACACACAGGTATCCCATGCAACCCGGCTGGTGAGGTGTGGAAGAACCTCCGTGTAACTTGTTGTTTCTCTGCGCCCCACCACACTCCTGCAGGTCACCATGTATGCCAACCAGACAGCGATGTTTACTGCCGTGGTTGGATCCGCAGCTCTGCAGGTGGCCATCCGGCAGCGTAGAGCCAGACATCCCACAGTGGCTGCAGATGCAGCGGTTGCTGCTGCAGCAGAGGGGATAGCCATGGAGTGGCCCGTCGTCGCCGCGCAGGCTGCAGGCGCTCAGGCCCGGAATGTCCAGGGGGATGCCGAGAGGAACATTGCCCCCCCCCAACGGCGAGGAATGCACAGGAAATGGGCACTGATATCAAAGTGCTTGGGGGGGAGGAGGAGGAGCCACTGATGGTGGTGCCAGGGCACCACAGGCGTCCAGCAAGGCCGAGGGTGTACCGTGACAGAATGTCGTTTGAAGCCCTACTGGACATCACATGCAGGAGGAGACTACGGTTCAGCAGGGAGACGGTCGCACATATGTGCCACCTCGTGGCGCACCTCGCACCACTTGGAATGGGTGGAGGACACGCGATACCAGTCTCCATCAAGGTGACTGTGGCCCTAAAGTTTTACGCTACCGGTTCCTTCCAGGCACCGAGCTGGGACCTATCCGGCATCTCACAGGCATCGGTCCACAGGTGCATCAGGGCCATGACCGACGCCTTGTACGCCATCGCGGACAGGTACATCTGCAAATTTACTCACCCATCCTTCTACGCCCTCCTCCAGGTCATTTATAAAAATGACAAACAGCAGTGGCCTCAAAACAGATCCCTGTGGTACACCACTAGTAACTGGACTCCAGTCTGAACATTTCCTATCAACCACCACCCTTTGTCTTCTTCCAGCTAGCCAATTTCTGATCCAAACTGCTAAATCACCCTGAATCCCATGCCTCCGTATTTTCTGCAGTAGCCTACCGTGGGGAACCTTATCAAACGCTTTACTGAAATCCATATACACCACATCAACTGCTTTACCCTCATCCACCTGTTTGGTCACCTTCTCAAAGAACTCAGTAAGGTTTGTGAGGCACGACCTACCCTTCACAAAACCGTGTTGACTATCTCTAAT
>NC_092709.1:243981465-244107531 GCF_047496885.1 Scyliorhinus torazame | reverse complement strand
ATCCAGTGTCAGAGGGCAGGAATCACAGGAGTCCAGCTCCAGTTCTGCTGTACCGTCTGGGGAACCACGGAGACGTAGTCAAAGGGCCCGTAAGGCCAAACAATTAGGCACTGAGTAACTTGGCACGGGTGCAGGGCACAGATGAGTTTTAGGGGCCAGGGCACGTGCATGAACTCCTTTGGTTATTAAAGTCAATGTTACACCTACAGAAGCTGCCTTTGTGCTCTGTCCAAAGCGTGCGGGGGTGTCATGTACGTTGAGTGCAAGTGTGTGTGTGAGGGGTGGTCTTACCTCAGCCCCAGGTGAGTCTGCCCCGTTCCCCCTGGGCCGCCATCAACATCCCCCCGGGCAGAGGACGGGACCGTGCGCTGCAGTGTCACAGCCGCATGCAGGGATGGTCCGGGTGGATGGTGGTACTGTGGCCATGGGTCAGACATAGTCCAACGATGTAGAGCTCACCACAGGGCGGGTTGTCATCATCCTCCATGGCCTGCAATAGACACGCGTCCACCCGCAACTGTGTGAGCCTGGCCCGTTGTGCCGCAGGTGGATCGGCAATGGGGGGGGGGTGGTGTGCATGCGGGTGGGGTGGGTGGGGTTGGGGAGGGGGGTGAGGGTGCTGGGTGGGTGGATGGGTGGGGGGTGTGGGTGGTCGGCTGTTGCCATGGTCTGTGGCCATACTACCCGATTCCCACGCCCATCTAGTCAGTTAAAGCGGGCAGTTATCAGTCTGTCCCATGCCCGCTGGGCCAGCCGGTAACGGTGGACAGCCACCCGCCTGTGTCTACCCCGTCTGCCCTGACCATTACCCCCATCCCCCTCATTTGGGGAGGACTGCGCCTCTTCCTGCTGCTCCTCCACTCCTCCCTCCTCTGCCTGCGGCACATCGCCCCTCTGCTGGGCTATGTTGTGCAGGACGCAGCACACCACAATGATGCGGCCGACCCTATCTGACCGATACTGGAGGGCGCCCCCAGAGAGGTCCAGGCACCTGAAACGCATCTTCAGCACGCCAAAGCACCTCTCTATCACTCCCCTTGTCGCTACTTGGGCATCATTGTAGCGGTTCTCCACCTCATTGCGTGGCCTCCGTATACGCGTCATCAGCCACGATCGCAATGGGTAGCCCCTGTCACCCAGCAACCAGCCCCTCAGCCGGGGTTGGCATCCCTCGTACATGCCGGGGATGGATGACCGCGACAACACGTATGAGTCATGTACACTGCCTGGGTAACGGGCGCAGACGTGCAGGATCATCATGCGGTGGTCGCAGACAACCTGTATGTTCATCGAATAGGTCCCCTTCCTATTGGTGAACACGGCCCTGTTATCTGCAGGTGGCCGCACGGCGACGTGCATCCCATCAATCGCGTCCTGGACCATGGGGAACCCGGCCACGGCAGAGAAGCCCACGGCCCGGACATCTTGGCTGGCCGGTACACAGGGAAGCAGATGTAGCGGTGCGCCATGGCATATAGGGCATCTGTCACTGCCCAGATGCACCGATGCGCCGATGTCCTGCGATATGCCGGACAGGTCCCCACTTGGTGCCTGGAATGACCCCGTTGCATAAAAGTTCAGGGCCACCGTAACCTTGACGGACACGGGGAGAGGGTGTCCCCCGCCAGTGCCACGCGGTGACAGGTGTGCCAGCAGGTGGCAGATGTGTGCCACGGTTTCCCGCCTCATCCGGAGTCTCCTCCTGCATTCCCGGTCCGTGAGGTACTGGTATGACTGCCGGGGCCGGTGCACACGGGGCGCCCTTGGGTGCCTCCGTTGCCGTGGGGCCGCGACATCCTCCTCCCCCTCCTCGTCCTGTCGGTAAGGTGTCCCTCCAGCCTGGGCGGCTGCCGCCTGTCCCTCTGCGGCAGCCTGCGCCGCCTCTCTGGCACGCTCCTCCTCCTCCTCATCCAGGGCAGCATAGACATTAGCGGCTGCCGCCACGGCGGCCAACATCGCTGGATGATCGGAAAACATGACGGCCTGGTGGGGGGGGAGGGGAACGACGACATGTCATCATTGCCCATATCCCCTCTTCCCCCCAGCCAGGTGGCATGGACCGCATGGGTCCAACTGTTGGAGGCTGGCGCCTGGTCAGCTGGAAAAAACTCACTTGCCCTCGCATCCCCCTCCCCCGGCACAGACCCCCCCCAACCTCCTCCCCGGCATGGAACACCCCCCCATCCCCCTCCCCGGCACGGACCCCCCCCAACCTCCTCCCCGGCACGGACCGCCAACCTCCTCCCCGGCACGGACCCCAACCTCCTCTCCGGCACGGACCCCCCATCCCCCTCCCCGGCACGGGCCCCCCGATCCCCCTCCCTGGCACGGACCCCCCCCCCAACCTCCTCCCCGGCACGGACCCCAACCTCCTCCCCGGCACGGACCACCCATCCCCCTCCCCGGCACGGACCCCCCATCTCCCTCCCCGGCACGGACCCCCCCAACCTCCTCCCCGGCACGGACCCCACCCATCCCTCTCCCCGGCACGGACCCCCCCCAACCTTCTCCCCGGCACGTACCCCCAACCTCCTCCCCGGCACGGACCCCCCATCCCCCTCCACGGCACGGACCCCCCATCCTCCTCCCCGGCACGGACCCACCCATCCCCCTCCCCGGCACGGACCCCCCCAACCTCCTCCCTGGCACGGACCCCCCCCCCCCATCCCCCTCCCCGGCACGGACCCCCCCCAACCTCCTCCACGGCACGGACCCCAACCTCCTCCCCGGCACGGACCACCCATCCCCCTCCCCGGCACGGACCCCCCCAACCTCCTCCCCGGCACGGACCCCAACCTCCTCCCCGGCACGGACCCCCCATCCCCCTCCCCGGCACGGACCCCCCAACATCCTCCCCGGCATGGACCCCCCATCCTCCTCCCCTGCACGGAACCCCCCATCCCCCTCCCCGGCACGGACCCCCCCAACCTCCTCCCCGGCACGGACCCCAACCTCCTCCCCGGCACGGACCCCAACCTCCTCTCCGGCACGGACACCCCATCCCCCCTCCCCGGCACGGGCCCCCGATCCCCCTCCCTGGCACGGACCCCCCCCCAACCTCCTCCCCGGCACGGACCCCCCTCCCGGCACTCCCCCGGAGCTCAGCCCACTGTAACGCCCCCCCCCCCCCCCCCCCCCGCCGCACACACACACATCCCGAGACACACCTCTCCCCACACATTCAGACTGCGGCCACGCCATCGCCTGCCCAGAGCCAACCCCCCAGGCCGTCACTCACCTCCACGCTGGTCGGCGTGAGCCTGGAGCACCGGGTCACGCCGATGAAAAGAAGGTTTGATTTACGTCGACGTGAACGGTCATCACGTTGACGGGACTTCGGCCCACCCGGAAGGGAGAATATCGGCAGGCCGAAAATCGGCTGCCTTGCGCAGACCCGTGCCATTCTCCGACGGCAGCGGCGCCATTAACGCCCCGCCGACTTTTCTCCCTTCGGAGACTTTGGCAACCGGCGGGGGCGGGATTCACGGCGGCCAACGGCCATTCTCCGACCCTCTGGGGGGTCGGAGAATGACGCCCAGGATCTATTCACGTTTGGAAGAAAATAGACTTATCAGTGATAGGCAGCATGGTTTTGTGCAGGGAAGGTCTTGTGTTACAAACCTAATAGAATTCTTTGAGGAAGTGACAACGTTAATTGATGAGGGAAGGGCTGTAGATGTCATATACATGTGCTTCAGTAGGGCGTTTGATAATGTTTCCCATGGCAGGTTGATGGAAGAAGTGAAGTCGTATGGGGTTCAGGGTGTACTAGCTAGATGGATAAAGAACTGGCTGGGCAACAAGAGACAGAGAGTAGTGGTGGAAGGGAGTGTTTCAAAATGGAGAAAGGTGACTCGTGGTGTTCCACAGGGATCCGTGCTCAGACCACTGTTGTTTGTGATATACATAAATGATCTGGACGAAGGTATAGGTGGTTTGATTAGCAAGTTTGCAGATGATACTAAGATTGGTGGAATTGCAGATAGCGAGGAGGACTGTCAGAGAATGCAGCAAAATATAAATAGTCTGGAGAGTTGGGCAGAGAAATGGCAGATATAGTTCAATCCAGGCAAATGCGAGGTGGTGCATTTTGGAAGATCTAATTCAAGAGCGGACTATATGGTCAATGGGAGAGTCCTGGGGAAAATTGATGTACAGAGAGCTGGGAGTTCAGGTCCATTGTACCCTGAAGGTGGCAACACAGATCGATAGAGTGGTCAAGAAGGCATACAGCATGCTTGCCTTCATCGGATGGGGTATTGAGTACAAGAGTCGGCAGGTTGTGTTACAGTTGTATAGGACTTTGGTTAGGCCACATTTGGAATACTGCGTGCAGTTCTGGTCGCCACAGGATAAATACGGCAATTTTTGGGAACCTTGGATAATGAGAGATATTGTAGGCCTCGTCAAAAAGAAAAAGGAGGCATTTGTCAGGGCTAAAAGGCTGGGAACAGACGAAGCCTGTGTGGAATATAAGGAAAGTAGGAAGGAACTTAAGCAAGGAGTCAGGAGGGCTAAAAGGGGTCACAGAAAGTCATTGGCAAATAGGGTTAAGGAAAATCCCAAGGCTTTTTACACGTACATAAAAAGGAAGAGGGTAGCCAGGGAAAGGGTTGGCCCACTGAAGGATAGGCAAGGGTATCTATGTGTGGAGCCAGAGGAAATGGGCGAGGTACTAAATGAATACTTTGCATCAGTATTCACCAAAGAGAAGGAATTGGTAGATGTTGCGTCTGGAGAAGGGTGTGTAGATAGCCTGGGTCACATTGAGATCTAAAAAGACGAGGTGTTGGGCGCCTTAAAAAATATTAAGGTAGATAAGTCCCCAGGGCCTGATGGGATCTACCCCAGAATACTGAGGAGGCTGGAGAGGAAATTGCTGAGGCCTTGACAGAAATCTTTGGATCCTCACTATCTTCAGGTGATGTCCCGGATGACTGGAGAATAGCCAATGTTGTTCCTCTGTTTAAGAAGGGTAGCTAGGATAATCCAGGGAACTACAGGCCGGTGAGCCTTACTTCAGTGGTAGGGACATTACTGGAGAGAATTCTTCGAGACAGGATCTACTCCCATTCGGAAGCAAATGGATGTATTAATGAGAGGCAGCATGGTTTTGTGAAGGGGAGGTCGTGTCTCACTAACTTGATAGAGTTTTCGAGGAGGTCAGAAAGATGATTGATGCAGGTAGGGCAGTGGATGTTGTCTATATGGACTTCAGTAAGGCCTTTGACAAGGTCCCTCATGGTAGACTAGTACAAAAGGTGAAGTCACACGGGATCAGGGGTGAGCTGGCAAAGTGGATGCAGAACTGGCTAGGTCATAGAAGGCAGAGAGTAGCAATGGAAGGATGCTTTTCTCATTGGAGGGCTGTGACCAGTGGTGTTCCACAGGGATCAGTGCTGGGACCTTTGCTGTTTGTAGTATATATAAATGATGTGGAGGAAAATATAACTGGTCTGATTAGTAAGTTTGCAGACGACACAAAGGTTGGTGGAATTGCGGATAGCGATGAGGACTGTCAGAGGATACAGCAGGATTTAGATTGGAGACTTGGGCGGAGAGATGGCAGATGGAGTTTAATCCGGACAAATGTGAGGTAATGCATTTTGGAAGGTCTAATGCAGGTAGGGAATATACAGTGAATGGTAGAACCCTCAAGAGTATTGAAAGTCAGAGAGATCTAGGAGTACAGGTCCACAGGTCACTGAAAGGGGCAACACAGGTGGAGAAGGTAGTCAATAAGGCATACGGCATGCTTGCCTTCATTGGCCGGGGCATTGAGTATAAGAATTGGCAAGTCATGTTGCAGCTGTATAGAACCTTAGTTGGGCCACACTTGGAGTATAGTGTTCAATTCTGGTCGCCACACTACCAGAAGGATGTGGAGGTTTTAGAGAGGGTGCAGAAGAGATTTACCAGAATGTTGCCTGGTATGGAGGGCATTAGCTATGAGGAGCGGTTGAATAAACTCGGTTTGTTCTCACTGGAACGAAGAAGGTTGAGGGGCGACCCAATAGAGGTCTACAAAATTATGAGGGGCATAGACAGAGTGGATAGTCAGAGGCTTTTCCCCAGGGTAGAGGGGTCAATTACTAGGGGGCATGGGTTTAAGGTGAGAGGGGCAAGGTTTAGACTAGATGTACGAGGCAAGTTTTTTACACAGAGGGTAGTGGGTGCCTGGAACTCGCTACCAGAGGATGTGGTGGAAGCAGGGCCGATAGTGACATTTAAGGGGCATCTTGACAAATATATGAATAGGATGGGAATAGAGGGATACGGACCCAGGAAGTGTAGAAGATTGTAGTTTAGTCGGGCAGCATGCTCGGCACGGGCTTGGAGGGCCGAAGGGCCTGTTTCTGTGCTGTACATTTCTTTGTTCTTTGTATTACCAGAAGGATGTGGATGCTTTAGAGAGGGTACAGAGGAGGTTCACCAGGATGTTGCCTGGTATGGAGGGTGCTAGCTATGAAGAAAGGTTGAGTAGATTAGGATTATTTTTGTTGGAAAGACGGAGGTTGAGGGGGGACCTGATTGAGGTCTACAAAATTCTGAGAGGTATGGACAGGGTTGATAGCAACAAGCTTTTTCCAAGAGTGGGGGTGTTAATTGCAAGGGGTAACGATTTCAAGGTGAGAGGGGGAAAGTTTAAGGGAGATGTGCGTGGAAAGTTTTTTACGCAGACGGTGGTGGGTGCCTGGAACGTTTTGCCAGCGGAGGTGGTGGAGGAGGGCACAATAGCATCATTTAAGATGCATCTAGACAGATATATGAACTTGATCTGGATCGGCGCAGGCTGGGAGGGCCGAAGGGCCTGTTCCTGCGCTGTAATTTTCTTTGTTCTTTGTATCCACCCGGACCATCCCTGCATGCGGCTGTGACACTGCAGCGCACGGTCCCGTCCTCTGCCCGGGGGGATGGTGAGGGCGGCCCAGGGGGAAGGGGGCAGACTCACCTGGGGCTGAGGTAAGACCACCCCTCACACACACACTGGCGCTCAACGTACATGACACCCCTGCACACTTCGGACAGAGCACAAAGGCAGCTTCTGTAGGTGTTAAAGTGATTTTAATAACAAACAGTGCATACACGTGCCCTAGCCCCTAAAACTTTTCTGTGCCCTGCACCCGTGCCAACTTACTCAGTGTCTAATTGTTTGGCCTTACGGGCCCTTTGACTACGCCTCGGTGGTTCCCCAGACGGTACAGCAGAACTGGAGGTGGACTCCTGTGATTCCTGCCCTCTGATTCGGGATCCCTTTGGCGGCCGTTTCCTGGGGCGTCCTGGCCTAGATGGGCCAGGCTGCGGCCCGGGCGACTGGGATGGCGAGCTGCCAGCCTGTCCTGCCCGTTGCCCACCCGATGCACCTGGGATGGAAGGGGGGGAGTCTGAGGTGCTACAGTGTTCCTGGACCTCCCCTGCAGGGGGACCAGGGATTGGCGCCATGAACTCCTCCGCCCTCGGGGTGCCCAATGGCCCCCAGGCCTCTACATGGGTCGGGGGTGCAAACGGACCGGCCACCCGACGCCCCTCCGACAACTGGTGTTGCCAGTCCTGGTTGCCCGTGCTGGTATCGACAAGGGTCTGCAGGTTTGCAGCCATGGAGCTCAGAGAGTTAGCCATCCCTGTATGTGACTGTGCGATGCCGGTTAGCACATGGGCAATGGCGCCGATGCCCTCAGCGATGGCCTGCTGAGACTGGGCCATGGCCTGCTGAGACAGGGCCACGGTGTTGAGCGCCTCTGCCATCTGCCGCTGGCTCATGGCCTCCTGTGAGAGGGCAGCCATGTCCTGGGCCACAGATGACACCTGCACGGAAAGCCCCAGGCCTCGCATACTACTCCCCATGTCTGACACCGTCGCACCCATTGCCTCCACCGCAGACGCCACCCGTGCGGTGTCGGCCTGGGTGTCATGCATGACCGGCACCTCCCCCAGCTCCTGGACGCGGGTGGACTCCTCCACCTGCGACAGCAGCCGCCGCAAGCCGGCCGTCACCCTCTTCGCTCGTCCCAGGTTCGGTGGTTGCATCGGGGCTATGGGTGGGTGTGGTAACTCCAGGAACCCGGGATCCATCTGGGCGGCAGATGTTCGCTTGCGCCAGGATGCCCTCCGACCTCCCGGCCGCTCTGCTGCTCCTACCTCCACCTGCTGTACCTGTACGGCTGTGTTGTGCGCACCAGTGAGTGTACCAGGTGCCTCATCACTAAAGTACCCAACCGAGGTGAGTGTCTCTGCGATGGTGGAGGGTGTTGGAGACAGCACTGGAGTTGTGTCATGCGCATCGTCCCACTCTGAGTCCATGGTACTTTGGGGTGGGGGTTCGTCTCCACCCATCCAATCTGTGTCACTGTCCTGTATTTCGGTTTCCTGGGTAGGGGTCTCCTGGGTAGGGGTGTCCTGGGTAGGGGTGTCCTGGGTAGGGGTGTCCTGGGTAGGGGTGTCCTGGGTAGGGTTGCCCTGGGTAGTGGTGTCGTGGGTAGGGCTGTCCTGGGTAGTGGTTTCGTGGCTCGGCTGCGAAGGGGGCCTATGGCTGCCCGCCTCGTCGCTGGGTGGCACACGCCTGCATCGCCGCACCTGCACGAGACAGGGGCGTCGTCTCCCTATTGCTCCAGGTATCTCCATATCCCGTGGCCGCCCTGGGGCATCCTGTGGGCGGTCGGCATCTGCGGGGATGGATGTCTCGATGTTTGCTCCTGCAATACACAATGAAGCATGCATGGTTAGACACGCAGGCAGTGATCAAGTGATATGGGGGAGGGGGGACATGGGGGAGGGGGGATATGGGGGATATGGGGGAGGGAGGATATGGGGGAGGGGGGATATGGGGACGGGCTGTCGGTGGCTCACTTGCTGGTGGGCCCCCGACGTCTGCACCGGCAACCTCCCGATCCTCAGGTCCACCAGCCAGTTCCAGGGCCCTTTCCTCATTTATGGTGAGTGGCATCTCATCAGCTGGGCCCCCTCCAGTCATCTCATGCTCCCTGGTGTTGTGTGCGCGCTTCTCCTGTGGGGGGGCGGGTGGGTGGCAGGGGTAAAGGGCAACAGTGTTAGACAGGTATATGAATGTACGCCAGCGGTTGCGCGTATAGTGCAGAGGTTAAGGTTAGTGTTGGATTCACCTGGGGGTGCGCCGCACATCAGGCATGGAGGGGGTGGGGGACTCACCCTGGCTGCCCTGATGAGGTTGTTCACTTTCTTGTGGCACTGGGTGCCTGTCCGTGGTGTCAGAGCCACAGCGCTGACGGCCTCTGCCACCTCCCTCCACTGAGGCGTGGGGCGACCCTGCGGCCATGTCCGGGGTACAGGGACTCCCTCCTCTCCTCCACTGCGTCCAGGAACGCCTCGATGTCGCGGTACTGGAACCTCGGGGCTGCGCGGCGGGCGCCCATCTTGTCGGGTCCTCCGGGGTGGGGGGGGGGGGGGTGCGTTTTTTGAGCCGTCACGCCATGCGGCATCAATGGGCGTCACCATCCACGTTGGGTGACGCCATCGCGAATGGCGTCATGCCGCTGCTAGCCCATTCGGGGCTGGAGAATTTGCGTTGTTTGGGGGGGCCTGACACCGGAGTGATCCGTGCCGTTTTTGGCGCCGGGTCCCAGACATCGCACCAGTTTTTGGAGAATCCCGCCCAGGTTCCTGAATCTCAAAAAAGGGAACTATGATGTTATGAGGCACGAGTTGGTTATGACGGATTGGGAAACATTACTGAAAGGAAGGACAGTGGACAGGCAATGTCAGGCATTTAAGGAACAAATAGGTTAACTCCAAAAGTTGTTTATTCCTATTTGGCGCAAGAGTGGAAAGGGAATTGTGGGCAAAACACAACTTACGAGGGAAATTAGAGATAGTATGAGATTCAAAGAAGAGAGAGACAATTGGCAAGAAAAAACAATAGACCACAGGATTGGGAGCAGTTTAAAATTTAGCAAATGTAGGCCAAGGGATTGATTAACAAGGGGAAAATAGAATATGAAAGTAAGCTAGCAGGAAATATAAAAACTGACTAAAATTTCTATTGGTATGTAAAGAGAAAGAGATTGGCAAACATGAATGGAAGCCCATTACAGTCAGAAATGGGGGAATTCATAACAGGGAACAAAGAAATGGCGAGGGAGCTAAATCTGTACTTTGCTTCTGCCTTCACAAAGGCTTGATACAGTTCACACCTCTTTAACCTGGGGTTACCCCATCTCTGGATCTGTAAAGATTTAATCACCTGCTAATGGTCGCATTCCAAGCATTGTTTGGCATCTTTGAATTTGTCTATATATGTGTTTCTGGAACATACCTCTTCATTCACCTGAGGAAGGAGCAGCGCTCCGAAAGCTAGTGACATCGAAACAAACCTGTTGGACTTTAACCTGGTGTTGTAAGACTTCGTACTGTTCACAAAGGAAGACATGAATAATATACCAGAAGTTCTAAGAAACACAAGTTTCACTGAGGAGCTGAAGGAAATTAGTATTAATAGAGAATTAGTATGGGGAAATTAATGGGATTGAAGGCAGATAAATCTCCAGGCCTGATAATCTTCATCCCAGCGTACTTAAGGAAGTGGCCTTAGGTGGCCTTGGTGATCTTTTTCCAAAATTCTTTGGACACTGGAATGGTTCCTACAGATTGGAGGGTAGCTACTGCAAGCCCTCTATTCAAAAAGGGAGCTGGAGAGAAAACAGCGAAGCTAACATCCAGAGCGGGGAAGTTGCTACAGCCAATGACCAAGGATTTCATAGCACAGCATTTGGAAAGCAGAGGTATAATTCAACAAATTTGTCATTGCTTTATGAAAGGAAAATCATGCTGACAAATCTACTGGAATTATTTGAAGATGTAACTGGTAGAATTGACCAAGGAGAACCAGTGGATGTGGTTTATTTAGACTTTCAGAAGGCTTTCAACAAGGTCTCACAGAGCAGATTGCTATGTAAAGTTAAAATGCATGGGATTGCGGGTAGTGTCTTGTGATGGAAAGAAAGCTGGTTAGCAGATAGGAAGCAAAAAATTGGAATAAATTGATCTTTTTCCAATTCGCAGGAAGTGACTAGTAGGGTACCGCAGAGATCTGTGCTGGGACCCCAACTGTTCACATTATGTATTAATGGTTTGGACGAGGGAACTAAATGTATTACCTCAAAATTTGCATATGATACAAATTGGGTGGGAGAGTGAGCTGTGAGGAGGATGCAAAGATACACCCGGCTTTCCTCGGGTGCTCCAGTTTCCTCCCACAAGTCCCGAAAGACGTGCTGTTAGGTAATTTGGACATTCTGAATTTTCCCTCAGTATACCCGAACAGGCGCTGGAATGTGGTGACTAGGGGCTTTTCACAGTAACTTCATTGCAGTGTTAATGTAAGCCTACTTGTGACATTAAAGATTATTATTATTATTGGATACTTGAGCATAATTTGGACAGGTTGAGTGAGTGAGAAAATGTATGGCAGATGCAGGATAACGTGGATAACTGTGAGGTATCCACTTTGGTAGCAAAATTAGGAAGGCAGAATATTGTTTGAATTTCCATATCTGCGGATGGTGGCATTGCCTGTGAATGGCGGATTTGAGGGACCCTCCAGCCCACTTTGAGATTGGTTTGTCCTTTCAAAATGGCGCCCTGATTTTTGAGGAGCCAGTCCCACTGGCGAGTGCAGCTCCCGCTGATAAAAATGTTTTCTAAGTGTGGGCCAGACCAGGGCATAACTCCCCAAGGCTCAAACAATTGGTCTTGATTCAACCAGTTGGGAACAAAATCCCATAGCGAGCGTGTTTAGCCATGTGTTTCATGGTGCCCAGAGCACTGAGAAACATATGGCTATACAACGTGACTTGTGTCGTATAAGGGGACTCAGTGGGGAACACGCAGCCGAGGCCAAACATATAGCCCTGTTTTGCACACTAGCAACTCTGCTAGCCAGTATAGCGAGAGATCGGGACACCATTTTTAAATGGCGTCCTGATTTCTGAGGCCCCCAAAGAGCTCTCTGACCTCCCCTAGCTTGAATGCACCACGGGAGGGTACCCGGCGTCCCCAACACCCACCCAGGGCACCCCTGGCCTGATAGCACGTGCGCATAAAGTGCCAGCTTGACATTCCAGTATCAACTGATATGTTGCCTATACAGGCGTCAAACAATTGATTGAGGTAATGTGAAGGAGAGACAGCACTTTAGTCTCCTTTGATGTTGAATTGTAACAAAGTATGTGGTATCCAATTTCACTGTCTGAAGTGAGCAGGGGGGATGCCGATGATACCGATGATAAACAACCATACACCAGACTGCTGCTCCTTCTCCTGCACCACTACTGATCCTCCTAACCAGTTCACTAACTCAATGCTTTAGCTTACTATCTATATCCCCTGGATGGTGTTTGCAAACATTGGTTAGAGAAGTATTGGATGCTGGGTTGGTCGTGGCCCATTAGTCGATATTCCAGACCTTAAGGAACAGAAGAGGACCAATACATATCTTGCATTGCAAGGTATTGGATTAATGATTTTGCAGTCAAATGTATCTGTGCCAATGAGTAAGAAGGAGAAAAGATATAACAAGAGAGAAAAGGGCTAGCTCTGTCCTTGGGAAAGGCTTCACCCCCCCTTCAATGTTCTCACAGGTAGGAGTTTCCAAAGTAACCAACTCAACTAGAATCATGGACTTGAAATTTCTAGGTACTTTTCCATTTGCGTAAGTACCCTTGTTTCATGTTCCATTCAATCCATCAAGAAAATAAGCAGTCTCGAGATGTGTTAAGTTAAAGGATCTTGTGAATTGATAGACTTTATCCAAGCGACACTCTATTCTGTGTGAAAATATCTCAACATGCATCACTCCTGAATAAATTGCTATGGGAAGATGCACTGAGTATTCAGTGTGATGAGTTTAAATGTAAGTTGCTGCAGCAACCCACTGCTGAGCAGTCAGACATTGTTCCAATGAATTCCTGTCAGAATTATGCAGGATGTGTTGCAGAAGAGCCAAGAATAAGCAAGGTCTTGGCTTAATGCAGAAATTTCCAAGGCTTCATATGGGCTGTGGCCAAAAAATGGTCTCTTGATGTCTAGAGTTCCCATGACATTGATAGTTCCCATGAAAATCTTTGATAGCAGCAAGTTTGGTTAGATTAGATACACATGAACATCTTCATGGGGGAAGTGGGGCCCACCTGGGCCTCTAGGTGGGACCCTTGAAGGGAGGGCAAGGTCACCACTGGGGACAAGAGTTTTTTAAAAATATAATTTTAGAGTACCCAATTTTTTTTTTTTCCAATTAAGGGGCAATTTAGCGTGGCCAATCCACCAAACCTGCACCTTTGGGTTGTGGGGGTGAAACCCACGCACACAATCTGCAAACTCCACACGGACAGTGACCCAGGGCCGGGATTTGAACCTGGATCCTCAGTGCTGTGGTCCCAGTGCTAACCACTGCGCCACATGCCACCCTGGGGCCAAGAGGTTTGCTGGAAGGAGGCAATATCCAGGCATGCAGGCTGTTAATTGTAGCGTGCTGCAAGGACTTCCGGTGGCGGCTATGATGGAGTAAGTCACACATTTGGTGGCTCCCGCTCTAGTCGGACTTTTGGACCTTTCCCCCATTTTTCTACCGGACTTGAATTGTAAAATGGATGTTAGTGGCAATTGTTTACTGAATTCCCACTTCGGTGCATGGAGAGAAGGACTAGAAGTGTTCGTGAGGGCAGAAACAGAAAGACAGAGAAAGCTTGGGCTGTAGCTGCAACCGAAGACAGCATGGCGGAGGTTCGGACCTCTCGCTTGTCAACCCAGCAGTCTATGGAGCAGCTGATGCAAGTCATTCAGGAAGGCTGTGCTACACAGAAACGGGACTGCTTGGACCCGATAAAAGAGTCGATTAAGCGGTTGGAGCATAGATTGGACGCCCGGGATCGGGCGATCCAGAAGGTGGAGAAGGCGCTGGCTGAGCAGGAGGAACATCAGACTGCGGTGGAGCTGGAGGTAGGGATGCTGAGGGACCAGCAGAAGAAGCTCCTGGAGAAGGTGGAGGACCTAGAAAATAGGTCCCGCCGGCAGAACCTAAGAATCATCGGGCTCCCGGGGAGGTCCGAAGGAACGGACGCTGGGGCATACATTGCAGACATATTTATGAAGCTGCTAAGGGTTGGGGCATTCTCCCGTCCCTTGGAGGTGGATAGGGCTCACTGAGCACTCGCGAGGAAGCTGCGACTGGGAGACCCCCCGAGGCCAATGTTCGTGAGATTCCACAGGTTCTCGGATAAGGAGCGCATCTACAGTGGGCCAAGCAAACACGGAGCTGTAAATGGGACAATAGCATCCTGCGGGTTTACCAGGATCTGAGTGTAGGGGTGGCCAGGAGGAGAGCAGGCTTCAACCAGATCAGGTCAATCCTTTTTAAGAAAAAGATGACGTTTGGACTGTTGTACCCAGCCCGTCTCTGGGTCACGCATGAGGATCAGCACTTCTACTTCGAGTCGCCTGAGGACCCGTTGGACTTTGCGAAAAAGAAAGGGCTGGTGATGGATTGAGAACGTTTGAACTTGAAAATGAAATGAAATTAAATCGCTTATTGTCACAAGTAGGCTTCAAATGAAGTTACTGTGAAAAGCCCCTAGTCACCACATTCCACCGCCTGTTCGGGGAGGCTGTTACGGGAATTTAACCGTGCTGCTGGCCTGCCTTGGTCTGCTTTCAAAGCCAGCGATTTAGCCCTGTGCTAAACAGCAACTTGGCTGCAACGTTCATGTTTTTATTTTTTATTTTTGTTTCTCTGTTTTTTGTACAAATTTTTTCGTTTTGCGTTTCATGGAAGATGTTTGTGATGCAGTTTGCAGTTTGGAACCAGCGGTAGAGCTGAGTGAGTTAAGGTTTTCATTTGCACTGTTGGGGGATGGTGGTGTGCTTGTTTTGGTCTTGGTGTTTTTCTGTTCGGCAATTGTGTGGGGATTGTTTGATGTTGGAGTTTGTTTGTATGAGCGGGGGGGGAGGGTGGGGAGGGAACAATAGGTGGGAGACTATCTGGCGCCGGGGATGGGTGCCACCAAGCTAGCTGGGCTAGCTAGCTCACGGAAGCGCAGTGGAGGGTTTGTGCATATGTTTGGTTTAGTAAAGGGGTTGGGTTACAGGATGTTGTTACTAAGGGGGAGGGGGGGTGAACGTTCTGCTGACGAGGGAGGGACTTGGGCTGAGGGACAGAGAGGAGGTTGGGGATGGGGGGTGCCTGGGGATTGTCCATGGAAGCGCGGAGCACCGGCTGGAGGTGGGTGTAAAAAAGGGGATGGCTGATCGGCGGAGGGGGGGGGGGGGGGCAATGTGCCCCCCAACTAGGCTGATCACCTGGAATGTTCGAGGGTTAAATGGGTCGGTCAAAGGGCACATGTGTTCGCGCACCTTAGGGGATTGAAGGCGGACGTGGTGATGTTGCAGGAGACGCACCTTAGAGTTACGGACCAGGTTAGACTGAGGAAAGGCTGGGTCAGTCAGGTCTTTCACTCGGGGCTAGATTCAAAGACTAGAGGGGTCGCGATCCTGATCAATAAGCGGGTGGTGTTTGAGGCGGGTAGAATAGTCTCGGACGTGGGAGGTCGGTACATTATGGTCAGTGGGAAGCTAGAGGGGGTGCAGGTGATATGGAATTTATAAAGAGTATGCTGGGGAAGATACTGGACCTGGACTCGCACAGGTTGGTCATGGGAGGGGACTTCAATACAGTTTTGGACCCTGGCTTGGACCGGTCAAGCTCGAAAACGGGCAGGGTGCCAGTAATGGCAAAGGAACTAAAAGGGTTCATGGAGCTGATGGGGGGGTGGATCCATGGATGTTTGGGCAGCCGAGGGTGAAGGAGTTCTCCTTCTACTCACACGTGCATAAAGTGTATTCCCGGATTGATTTCTTTATTTTGAGCAGGGCCTTGCTGGCTGGGGTGGTGGACATGGGGTACTCGGCGATTCCAATCTCAGACCATGCTCCGCACTGGGTTGACCTGCAGGTTAGTACAGACAGTAACCAGCGCCCGCACTGGAGGTTAGATATGGAACTTTTGGCGGATGAAGGGGTGTGCGAGCGGCTGAGGAAATGTATTCAGAACTACCTGCAGGTCAATGACAGCGGGGGTGTGGGAAGCTGAAGGGGGTGGTCAGGGGGGAGCTGATCTCAATCCGGGCCCACAGGGAGAAGGTGGACAGGGCAGAGACGGACTGACTGGTAAAGGAGTTACTACAGATTGATAGGAGGTATGCGGAGAAACCAGAGGCAGGGTCTTTAAGGGAACAGCGGAGGTTACAGGCAGAGTTTAGCTTGCTGACCACAGGGAGGGCGGTGGAGCAGCTGAGAAAGGCAAGGGGGGTGCGATCTATGAGCATGGAGAGCAGGCCAGCAGAATGCTTGCACAGCAGCTTAGGAAAAGGGCGGCAGCCAGGGAGATAGGGAAAGTAAAGGACGGAGATGGGAACCTGGTTGGAGATTCAGCAGGGGTGAATAAGGTGTTTAGGGATTTCTACAGCAGGCTGTACAGGTCGGAACCCCCTATGGGGCTGGAGGGGACGAGGCACCGATGCACTATCAATTATGACGAGATGAGAGTAGAATGTATTCGAGGCTTTATTACACAGAGATGTGTGGCCTCCTACAGCAGCTGATGAAATGGCTGCTGTTCGGAGAGCACACAACTTTATACTCCGCCTCCTGGGCGGAGCCAGCAGGCAGGGATCTATCCCCGTACCTGTAGTACAGGGGCCTTACTGTAATACCCATATATACAATATAATACAACAGTGGTGACTACCCCATTCACCACCTGTTAAAAATGAGTCCAGTGAAGGTGGTGGAAAACTATACACATACAGATTGGTTTCAAAATTACAGAGAAGGTTACAAATTTAGACGATCGGGCACCTTGATCTGTCGTTGAGAGCGCCGCAGTGCTGGTGGCAACTCAAACGTTGGCTTGGTCTTCGGTGACTCCGGGAGCGTGTCGGAATCCTCTTCATCCCCGGTTGGGAGCAAGAGGAGGACGGATTGTCCTGGAGCGGGGACTGCAGTGGGGTGCGCCGGGGGAGGGGGGGTTTGAGTGAGGACCCAGCTGGTGCCAGATCCCTGAGGGAGACTGTGTCTTGGCGGCCATCGGGGTACGTTACGTAGGCGTACTGAGGGTTAGTGTAAAGTAGCTGTACCCTCTCAACCAACGGGTCCGCCTTGTGGAGCCGCATGTGCCTGTGGAGCAGAACGGATCCTGGAGCTGCCAGCCACGTTGGGACCGAAACCCCGAGGGTGGACTTCCTGGCGGGGGTTTCGTTGGTCGCGGTGCACAGGAGCGACCGAATGGAGGCCGGGAGATATCTGGACCGTAGGGCCAACTGAACAGCCTTCCAGGCCGTCCCATTCTCCCGCTCCACCTGCCCGTTTCCCCTGGGGTTGTAGCTGATCGTCCTGCTCGAGGCAATGCCCCTGTTGAGCAGGTACTGGCGCAGCTCCTCGCTCATAAATGAGGATCCCCGGTCTCTGTGGACGTAGGCGGGGAAACCGAACAGAGCGAAGATTGTGTTGAGAGCTTTGATGACGGTGGCAGACGCCATATCGGGGCATGGGACGGCGAAGGGGAATCGGGAATACTCGTCGATCACATTAAGAAAGTACGTGTTGCGGTCGGTGGAGGGGAGGGGCCCTTTGAAGTCCACGCTGAGGCGTTCAAAGGGGCGGGAGGCCTTCACCAGGCGCGCATGGTCTGGCCGGTAGAAGTGCGGTTTACACTCCGCGCAGTCCTGGCAGTTCCTGGTGATAGCCCTGACTTCCTCGATCGAGTAGGGCAGATTGCGGGTCTTAATGAAGTGGTAAAAGCGGGTGACTCCCGGGTGACAGAGATCATCTTGCAAGGTCCGATCCACTTGTGCGCTGGCACATGTACCTCGGGACAGGGCATCGGGGGGCTCGTTGAGCTTACCGGGGCAATACAAAATCTCGTAATTGTAGGTGGAGAGCTCGATCCTCCACGTCAAGATTTTATCGTTTTTGATCTTACCCCGCTGTGTGTTATTAAACATGAAGGCAACCGACCGTTGGTCAGTGAGGAGAGTGAATCTCCTGCCGGCCAGGTAATGCCTCCAATGTCGCACAGCTTCAACGATCATTTGGGCCTCTTTTCGATGGAGGAGTGCCGAATTTCGGAGGCATGGAGTGTGCGGGAAAAGAATGCCACGCGCCAACCTGCCTGGTTGAGGGTGGCGGCAAGAGTGACATGTGATGCATCGCTCTCGACTTGGAAGGGGAGCGTCTCGTTGACCGCGTGCATTGCGGCTTTGGCGATGTCGGCCTTGATACGGTCGAAGGCCTGGTGAGCCTCAGCCGTCAGTGGGAAAGCGATGGATTGAATGAGTGGGTGGGCCTTGTCCGCATAGTTTGGGACCCACTGGGCGTAATATGAAAAGAACCCCAGGCATCGTTTGAGGGCCTTGGAGCAGTGGGGGAGGGGGAGTTCCATGAGGGGGCACATGCGATCGGGGTCGGGCCACAGAACTCCGTTCTGAACCACATAGCCGAGGATGGCTAATCGGTTTGTGCTGAACACACACTTCTCCTTGTTGCAAGTTAGGTTAAGGAGTATGGCGGTGTGGAGAAATTTGGAAAAGTTAGCGTTGTGGTCCTGCTGGTCATGAACGCAGATGGTGACGTTGTCCAGGTACGGGAAAGTGGCCCGCAGCCCGTACCGGTCAACCATTCGGTCCATCTCCCTTGGAAGACTGAGACCCTGTTGGTGACGCCGAAGGGAACCCTAAGGAAATGGTAAAGGCGGCCGTCTGCTTCAAACGCAGTGTATGGGCGGTCCGCCTTACAGATGGGGAGCTGGTGGTAGGCAGATTTCAGGTCCACTGTCAAGAAGACCCGGTACTGTGCAATCTGATTGACCATATCAGATATGCGTGGGAGGGGGTACTGTAGTCAACGACCATCCTGTTATTCTCCCCGGTTTTCACCACTACCACTTGGGCTCTCCAGGGGCTGTTGCTGGCCTCGATGATACCTTCCCGCAGCAGCCGCTGGACCTCAGACCTGATGAAGGTCCTGTCCTGGGCGCTGTGCCGTCAGCTCCTGATGGCGACGGGTTTGCAATCCGGGGTGAAGTTTGCAAACAGGGAAGGCGGGTCGACCTTAAGGGTCGCGAGGCCGTAAACAGTAAGGGGTGGTAGGGGCCCGCCAAATTTCAGGGTTAGGCTCTGGAGGTTGCACTGGAAGTCCACGCCGAGTAGCAAGGCAGCGCAGTGGTTGGTGAGGACGTAGAGCCGGAAGCCGCTGAACTCTACGCCCTGGACGGTGAGGGTGGCGATGCAGTATCCCCGGATCGCCACGGAGTGGGAACCGGAGGCCAGGGAGATTCTTTGGTTAGCGGGATGTACCGCGAGGGAGCAACGCCTCACCATATCGGGCTGGATGAAGCTCTCAGTGCTCTCGGAGTCCAGAAGGCAGGATATCTCATGCCCGTCGACCTTCACCTTTGTCGAAGCAGTCGCAAGGTTGTGCGGTCGAGACTGGTCGATCATGACCGAGGTGAGACGCGGCTGGTCGTCGGCGGTTGCAGGTGATGAGGTGCCCGACGGGCAGGGGTCCTGAGGCAGGTAAGATGGCGGTGTCCACAGGCCGCACGTGTCCTGGGGCAGGCAAGATGGTAATGCCCTCGGGCCGCACGTGTCCTGGGGCAGGCAAGGTGGCGGTGCCCATTGGTTCTGAGGCAAGCAAGATGGCGGTGCCCACAGGCCGCATGTGTTGTGAGTGAAGCAAGACCCGATGTATGCTTCAAAGCAAGCTGACCAATGTTGGAAGTCCTTTTTGGCGTTGTCTGCTTGAGGATGCAGCTGCAGGCGATCCGGCTTTATGCGGAGGTCCATGTCTGTGTAATAAATTGATGCACTATCAATTACGACGAGATGAGAGTAGTATGTAATCAAGGCTTTGTTACACAGAGATGTGTGTCCTCCTGCAGCAGCTTACAAAATCGCTGCTGCACAGAGAGCACACACATTTATACTCTGCCTCCTGGGCGGAGCCAGCAGGCAGGGATCTACCCCATACCTGTAGTACAGGGGCATTACCGTAATATTCATATATACAATATAATACAACAGTGGTGACTACCACAGGCACTTCTTGGAGGGGCTGAATTTCCCAAAGGTGGACAGGGAGCGGGTAGAAGGGCTGGGGGCCCCAATCGAGCTGGAGGAGATAGTGAAGGGCTTGAAGGCCATGCAGGCGGGTAAGGCCCCAGGTCCAGACGGGTACCCAGTGGAGTTTTATAAAACGTTCTGGGGGATATTGGGGCCGGTGTTGTTGAGGATGTTCAATGAGGCAAGGGAAAGGAGGGTGTTGCCCCCAACGATGTCACAGGCAACGATTTCGCTGATTCTTAACCGGGACAAGAATCTGGAGCTGTGTGGGTCCTATAGGCCGATCTCCCTGTTGAATGTAGATGCCAAGTTGCTGGTCAAAATCCTGTCCTCCAGGATCGAGGGTTGTGTTCCAGAAGTTATTGGGGAGGACCAGACGGGGTTTGTTAAGGGCAGGCAGTTGGTGGCCAATGTAAGAAGGCTGTTAAATGTGATCATGATGCCCCCGGAAGGTAGGGAAGTGGAGGTAGTGATCACAATGGATGCAAAAAAGACTTTTGGTCGGGTAGAATGGGACTATCTGTGGGAGATACTAGGACGGTTCGGATTCGGGCCGAGCTTTATTGATTGGGTCAGGTTACTGTATCAGGCTCCTGTGGCAAGTGTACGGATGAATAGGACAACATCAGACTATTATGGTAGGGTAGCACAAGTGGATAGCACTGTGGCTTCACAGCACCAGGGTCCCAGGTTCGATTCCCCACTGGGTCACTGTTTGTGCGGAGTCTGCACGTTCTCCCCGTGTCTGCATGGATTTGGTGCTCTGGTTTCCTCCCACAGTCCAAAGACGTACAGGTTAGGTAGATTGGCCATGATAAATTGCCCTTAGTGACCAAAAAAGAAAATGTTAGGAGGGGTGATTGGGTCACGGGGATAGGGTGGAAGTGAGGGCTTAACTGGGTCGGTGCAGACTCGATGGGCCGAATGGCCTCCTGCACTGTATGTTCTATGTTTTGTGGGCAGCACGGTAGCATTGTGGATAGCAGAATTGCTTCACAGCTCCAGGGTCCCAGGTTCGATTCCTGACTTGGGTCACTGTCTGTGCGGAGTCTGCACATCCTCCCCGTGTGTGCGTGGGTTTCCTCCGGGTGCTCCGGTTTCCTCCCACAGTCCAAAGATGTGCAGGTAAGGTGGATTGGCCATGATAAATTGCCCTTAGTGTCCAAAACTGCCCTTAGTGTTGGGTGGGGTTACTGGGTTATGGGGATAGGGTGGAGGTGTGGACCTTGGGTAGGGTTGCTCTTTCCAAGAGCCGGTGCAGACTCGATGGGCCGAATGGCCTTCTTCTGCACTGTAAATTCTATGATCTATGATTATAGACTGCACCAGGGGACGAGCCAGGGATGCCCCCTCTCCCCACTATTGTTTGCGCTGGCTATGGAGCCGTTGGCAATTACTCTGAGAGTCCCGAGGGGCTGGAGAGGACTGGTCCGGGGGCGGGGGTGGGGGGGGGGGGGGAGGTGGAGCACAGGGTTTCGCTCTGTGCGGATGACCTGCTTCTGTACGTTTCGGACCCAATAGAGGGGATGGAAGAAATCATGAGCACTCTAGGGGAATTTGGCCGGTTTTCGGGGTATAAACTTAATATGGGAAAGATGAGATGTTTGTGGTCCAGGCGAGGGGACAGGAGAGGCGAAAGGGAGAGCTGCCGTTTAGGTTCGTAAAGGGAAGCTTTAGGTACCTAGGCATCCAAGTGGCACGGGAATGGGACCGGCTGCATAAATTGAATCTGGCCTGGCTGTTGGACCAAATGAAGGACGATTTTCGGAGATGGGACGCGTTTCCGTTGTCTCTGGCTGGGCGGGTGCAAACAGTGAAGATGACGGTCCTCCCGAGATTCCTATTTGTATTTCAGTGTCTCGCCATCTTTATTACGCGGTTCTTTTTGAAGCACATCAACAGAGTGATCACCGGCTTCGTCTGGGCGGGCAAGACCCTGCGAGTAAGGAAGGTAATGCTTGAGCGGAGTTGGGGAGAGGGCAGGCTGGCGCTGCCAAATTTGAGCAACTATTACTGGGCGGCTAATATAGACATGATCAGGAAGTGGGTGGTGGGGGAGGGGTCGTCATGGATGCGTATGGAGGCGGCTTCATGTAAGGGCACCAGTTTGGGGGCGTTGGTAACTGCACCTCTGCCGTTCCCGGTGGCACGGTACTCCACCAGCCCCGTGGTGGTGGCGGCCCTGAGAGTTTGGGGCCAGTGGAGGAGGCATGTGGGAGCAGTGGGAGCATCGGTCTGGGCCCCAATCTGTGATAATCACTGGTTTGCCCCAGGGAGTATGGACGGGGGGTTCCGGTTATGGCGGAGAGCGGGGATTGAGAGGATGGGGGATATGTTCATAGAGGGGAGCTTTCCGAGTATGAGGGCGTTGGAGGAAAAGTTTGGGTTGGCGAGGGGAAACAAATTCAGGTATCTGCAGGTGCGGGACTTCCTTCATAAACAGGTGTCAACCTTCCCGCTCCTACCGCTAAGGGGGATTCAGGACAGGGTAGTTTCCAGAGGTGGGTAGGAGAAGGGAGCGTCTCGGACATTTATAAGGAGCTTATGGGGTCGGAGGAGACGCAGACCGAGGAGCTGAAGCGCAAGTGGGAGGAGGAGCTGGGAGGTGAGATAAAGGATGGTCTATGGGCAGATGCGCTGAGTAGAGTCAATGCGTCCGCAACATGTGCCAGGCTCAGCCTGATACAATTTAAGGTTGTTCACTGGACTCACATGACAGTGGCCCGGATGAGCAGATTCTTTGGGGTGGAGGACATGTGTGCAAAATATGCGGGAGGACCGACGAACCATGTCCACATGTTTTGGACATGTCCAAAGCTTAGGGGATTTTGGCAGCGGTTTGCGGACGTCATGTCCACGGTGTTAGAAACAAGGGTGGCGCTGAGTCCAGAGGAGGCGATTTTCGGGGTGTCAGAAGACCCGGGAATCCAGGAGGAGAAAGAGGCAGACGTTCTGGCCTTTGCTTCCCTGGTAGCCCGGAGACGGATACTATTAGCTTGGAGGGACTCAAAGCCCCCGAAGTCGGAGACCAGGCTATCGGACATGGCTCGCTTTCTCTGTTTGGGGAAAATCAAGTTTGCCTTGAGAGGGTCACTGTTAGGGTTCACCCGGAGGTGGCAACCGTTCGTCGACTTCTTTGCGGGAAATTAATCGTCAGCAGACGGCGGGGGGGGGGGGGGGGGGGGAGTAGTTTAGATTAGAGTAGGGGGTCAAGAAGGGTGGAACCTGTACGAGAGGTAAATGGCTGTTGCACTATGTTTATGGTTTCATGTATATTGTTTATTTTGTCATTGTCACTATACCAAAAAAACCTCAATAAAATGTTTGTTAAAAAAAATTGTAGCGTGCTGCACAAGGAGGGTGCATTCTGTGTATCCCGAGTGGTATAGGTGCCTACGAAAATGAGGTGACTTCCATCCAGCCCGGCATACCTATGGTTAGATGTTCCACTGGTTTTCTGTCTCCATGTTCTTATTTTAAAAAAGGTACAGTAAATTTCCAAGCTGGCTGGAGACAAAGGGAGCAGGGTCAAGTCTTGGGACGTTACATGAACCAGCCCTGAGCTGGCAATCAGCATAACATCAGTCATGTGCAGCTCTCAGATGGTCAGTAGAAGTGAGGCCCAGAAGGATTCATTTCAATTTCAAAAAGAGTCAGGGCATAATTTTTTTTTTTTTAGAAAATTGTTAAGTCTGCTTACAGAGGGCACTGGACGAAGCAGCCCCCAAACTTGCCAAAAAACGCCATTCATTCTCCAGTCATAGAATCCCTACAGTGAAGAAGGAGGCCTTTCAGCCCATGAGGTCTGCACTGATCTTAGATTTATAGAATTTACAGAGCAGAAGGAAGCCACTCGGCCCAACAAGTCGGCACTGATCTTCTACCTATGCCAACTACCCCATCCACCCCGTCCTGTCCTGTAATCCCATAACCTAACCTGCACATCCGTGGATGCTAAGGGTCAAATTATCTTGGCCAATCCACTTAAGCCGCACATCTTTGGACAAAACCAGAGCACCCGGAGGAAACCCATGGAGACGCAGGGAGAATGTACAAACCCCACACAGACAGTGACCCAAGGCCGGAATTGAACCCAGGTTCCTGGTGCTGTGAGGCAGAAGTGCTAACCACTGTGCCATCGTGCCACCCTGCTCCTCCCCTACCCCTTCTCCTGACCATACAAACTTTGACTGGATCAGCAACAGAAACCACGAGTGGCCACATTCTGACATCCACATACACAAGCATGCACTCTCCTCTCTTCATGGTATGTTGAAATATCAACAGCTAAAATGCATTGGCAATGTCACCCATTTGTATTGGGTTGTGGAATTAATGAAAGTACATGCTCAAAAGAATTATGCCTATTTGCTGAGAACTAGGTATAACAGCTCTTTCATACGCATTGCAGTGTGTCCCGTCTTGATAAACAACCACAGTCAGGGATATCTTTACTGTTTATCAGGCACTGTTATGGCTACTAAAAAGGTCACAAAGGACTTGTGGCACCATCAAGCCCACCTCTGTTATTCCAGGGAGGGAAGTTTTGTCATGTAATACACTGACAGAAAACTAAAGATACTGCCTCATTCTCCGTCAATCTTGTCACTGGATCAGCAGCTTCAGAACCCTTTTAGTTTAAGTGTTCAGGCTCTGTGGAAGTAGATCTTAATTCAGAGTAACCTGGATCTATGGAGACAATCTTTTTTATTTCCCTGCTTGTTTATTAGGCAGATTGTGTGGTGCAGAGGCAGCTAGGTCAGACACAGCAGAGGATTAGCTTAGTCTCTTTGTGTGGTATTTATAGCAAGATCTGGTCAATGTCAATCTCCACTTTATTGTTTTTTCTCTCTTGGAACCTGTGAAATTTACCTTCACTTCAGATGATAAAACATGTGCATACTAAAAAAAGAAGTCTTGCCTTTCTACAAATTTCTGCATTCAAAATGCAATCTTATCGGATTTTGAAATTAGAAGTGTTTTCATAGATTATCATAGAATTTACAGTGCAGAAGTGTTCTTTTACTTGACAAATATTTTTCTTCATTTTTCAATATTTCTAGATCTTGGTTACCTAGTTAAAAAAAACTAATTTTTTTCTGCTCTTTGCACAGAACATTTTAGTGAAATTGTTGATGCAGTTAAGGAAGGAATAGTTTTTATGGAGTGGTTGTGAACACGCTCAAAACACAGCCATAACAAAATGGATTTCCTCATTGATTGATAAAGTTATATTTTCTCCTAATTAAGTCTCTCAATAGATCAGTAAACTATCCATGAATAGAGATTCCAGCACTTCTTCAGACACATATTTGGCAACATATCTTGAGTGCAGGGTGAAATCATTATTGTCACGTTCACGAAAGGGAAATACATTTATGAACCACGACGCAGAGTTTGATAGGGGAGGACTGTATTGGAAACAAATGGTTTGTTTTTGTGTTTTGGGGACGCCAAGAATTTGAAGATTCTAAAAGTATCTGGTGGTGAAGAATCTTATGAGGAGGAAGGAATGCTGTGATGAACTGTTACTGCCTTATCATCATGTAAGATGATGTCCCCTTTAAGACCAGGCTTGGAACCCTGGGGACTCCGCCTCTGGCTCCGCCCATCTGGGAGCCATACATAAAGGCCTGCCTCATGGTCTGTATAGCAGTCAGCTCTCGTCCAAATCTGTAGCATAGTTATTAGCCTAATAAAGCCTTCTTTACAGTTTAATCTCTAAGCATCATTATTGAGGGTACCTCAATTTATTAGGCTAAACTAGATTCAGGATGGACGCAGGCCTAAAACCAGAGCAGCTCAATCTGGAAGCACGAACGCCGGAGGCAAAGGAAATTTTTAAATACTGGCTGCGGTGCTTCGAGGCCTACCTGGACTCCGCAGAGACTCCCATCCTGGGGCCACGCAAGCTGCGTCTACTCCACGCCCGGGTGAGTCACAGAATCTCCGCCACGCTCGAAAAGGCGACGACTTTTGAGGAAGCGATTGAGTTGCTCCGCAAGCGGTTTGTCAAACCCGTCAATGAGGTGCATGCCCGGCATCTGCTCTCTACCTGCCGGCAGCGCTCGGGGGAATCGCTCGACGAGTTTGTTGAGAAACTCACCGCGCTGGCCAGGGACTGTGACCATCAGGATGTGACAGGGGAAGTCCATATGAACCTGCACATCAGAGATTCTTTCGTGTCCGGCATCCGCTCGACCTACATCTGGCAGCGACTGCTCGAAAACGGGGCAAAAGGCCTCCAGGAGACGCTAACGCTCGCCTCCTCGCTGGAGGTGGCCTGACACAACTTGGGTACGTACCCCGCGGACTCTGCCAGCCCCCCCCGGACTTCCTCAGACTCGCCCGTATTACAGGCCTGCGCCACGCGGCGACCCGCTCACCATGGGGGCACACCTTGCTACTTCTGCGGGCAGGGCCAGCACCCACGCCCACGCTGCCCAGCCCGCTCCGCGATCTGCAGCGACTGCGGGAAGAAAGGGCACTTTGCGAGGGTCTGCCTGGCCAGACCCAGGGGCCAGAAAAACAAAGAACAAAGGCCTCGCAATGCTGCTACGCACCGACCCGACACGTCCTCTTCTGACGTGTCATCAGCCTCGTGCGAATCATGGGAGCGGCCATCTTCTCCCAGGAGCCGGCGGTACAGTGCCCAAGATATGGCTTTTATCAAGTCAGAGGTCCAGCGTTTACTGGGAGAGGGGGTCATCGAGGCTAGCAACAGCCCTTGGAGAGCGCAAGTGGTGGTAGTCCGGTCCGGGGAGAAGAAACGGATGGTCGTGGAATATAGCCAGACCATAAACCGATTCACGCAGCTTGATGCGTACCCCCTTCCTCGCATCGCGGAAATGGTAAATCGGATCGCCCAATACCGAGTCTTTTCCACGGTCGACCTCAAATCTGCCTACCACCAGCTCCCCATCCGACCAAAAGACCGCCCCTATACTGCCTTCGAAGCAGCCAGCCGGCTCTTCCACTTCCTCAGGGTCCCCTTTGGTGTCACAAATGGGGTCTCCGTCTTTCAAAGGGCGATGGACCAAATGGTGGACCAGTACGGTTTGCGGGCTACATACCCGTACTTGGACAATGTCACCATCTGCGGCCATGATCAGCAGGACCATGACGCTAACCTCAAAAAGTTCCTCCAGACCGCCCGAGCCCTTAACCTGACCTATAACGAGGGCAAATGCGTTTTCCACACCACCCGGCTGGCCATCCTCGGCTATGTCGTGGAAGACGGGGTCCTAGGTCCCGACCCCGACCGCATGCGCCCCCTTAAGGAACTCCCTCTCCCCCGCAGCCTCAAGGCCCTCAAACGGTGCTTGGGGCTTTTCTCCTATTACGCCCAGTGGGTCCCCAAGTATGCGGACAAAGCCCGCCCACTCCTAAAGACCACCACTTTTCCCCTCTCGGCTGAGGCCCAATTGGCCTTCAACCGCATCAAGGCCGACATCATCAAGGCCGCCATGCACGCGGTGGATGAAACCATCCCTTTCCAGGTAGAGAGCGATGCATCAGACATCGCCCTGGCTGCTACCCTCAATCAAGGAGGCAGACCAGTAGCGTTCTTCTCCCGAACCCTCACTGCCTCCGAGATTCGACACTATGCAGTCGAAAAGGAGGCACAAGCCATTGTGGAGGCTGTGCGGCGCTGGAGACACTACCTCGCCGGTAGGAGGTTTACCCTCGTCACCGACCAACGGTCGGTCGCCTATATGTTCGATAACACGCAACGGGGCAAAATAAAGAACGATAAAATTTTGAGGTGGAGGATCGAACTCTCCACCTACTCGTACGATATCAAGTATCGTCCAGGGGAGCTCAACGAGCCCCCAGATGCCCTGTCCCGCGGCACATGTGCCAACGCGCAGGAGGACCGCCTGCAAGCCATCCACAATGACCTCTGCCACCCGGGGGTTACCCGGCTCGTCCATTTCATCAAGTCCCGCAACCTACCTTACTCAACCAAGGAGGTCAAGGCCATGGTCAGGGCCTGCCAGGTCTGTGCGGAGTGCAAACCGCACTTCTATCGGCCAGACAAGATTTGGCTCGTGAAGGCCTCGGGCCCCTTTGAGCGACTGAGCGTGGACTTCAAGGGGCCCCTCCCGTCCACCAACCGTTATGCCTATTTCCTCACCGTGATCGATGAGTCCTCCCGTTTCCCATTCGCCATTCCCTGCACCGACATGACCTCAGCCACGGTGATTAAGGCACTGCACAGCATCTTCACCCTGTTCGGTTTCCCTGCTTATATCCACAGCGACCGGGGTACATCGTTCATGAGCGATGAACTGTGTCAGTATCTGCTCAGCAAAGGCATCGCCTCGAGCAGAACGACCAGCTATAACCCATGGGGAAACGGGCAGGTGGAGAGGGAGAACGCGACCGTGTGGAAGGCTGTCCTTCTGGCCCTGCGGTCGAGAAATCTCCCAACCACCCACTGGCAGGAGGTCCTACCCGATGCCCTACACTCCATTAGGTCACTCCTCTGCACGGCCACAAATGAGACCCCTCATGAGCGATTGTTTCGCTTCCCCAGGAAGTCTACCTCCGGGGTCTCGCTTCCACCTTGGTTGACGGCTCCAGGACCTGTTTTTCTCCGGAGGCACGCGAGGAGCCATAAAACGGACCCCCTAGTTGAAAAGGTCCGACTGCTCCACACCAACCCCAGTTACGCATACGTGGAGTACTCCGACGGCAGGCAAGATATGGTTTCCCTCCGGGATCTGGCGCCCGCTGGATCCTCCACCACAGACGCCCCTTCCCGTGCCGCTCCCCTGCAGGACCCGTCGCCCCCTACAACACACCCCCTTCCGGCCCTACCACCCGTTGGTGAGCTCCTACCTTGCGCCCCCCCCTTTACACACCCCGCCGGCGCCAGCTCCGCTACCCCTGGCCCTGCCTAGTTCCTCTGCCCCGGCTCCACTACCCCCGGCCCTGCCTAGTTCCTCTGCCCCGACCTGGACCGAAGCTCCGAACGCTGTGCTCCCGGATGTGCCCTCAACCGGGACGTCCGTGCCCGCCGCACCACCGCCCGAACTGAGGAGATCGAGGAGGACGATCCGGCCGCCGAGACGGATGGACCTATGATGGCACTTCACCCCCGCCGGACTCCTTTTTAAACAGGGGGTGAATGTGATGAACTGTTACTGCCTTATCATCATGTAAGGTGATGTCCCCTTTAAGACCAGGCTTGGAACCCTGGGGACTCCGCCTCTGGCTCCGCCCATCTGGGAGCCATACATAAAGGCCTGCCTCATGGTCTGTATAGCAGTCAGCTCTCGTCCAAATCTGTAGCATAGTTATTAGCCTAATAAAGCCTTCTTTACAGTTTAATCTCTAAGCATCATTATTGAGGGTACCTCAAATGCTTTCCATGGGAAACAAAGTTCTTCTACGAGCTTCCTCCCCAAGTCGAGAAATGAAAAAAGAGCTTGACTAAGACACAGGGAACTAAACGCAACATAGGGATCACACAATTACCTTAATTGCACAAACATTTGTTTCGATTGGAATGCTCCAGAATGGTTTTGGTGTATTTCATGATACTTTTATTTTTTAAACTGCTGTTAAAATACACTAGGGAGAAATTTGTTTGTGTAGCACCCACTTCAAACAGCACTACACAGTCTTATGTTGATTCCCAGTGGCAGGCAACACCCTGCGCAGCTACCTGCACAGTCTGCCTACGATTCTTCCTTGATATTATTGAAAAAGGCTCTGCAGGTTTTTAGCGCCTCTTGAAGTGCAATTAATTCCTCCCCCCAGTAAATAAATAAGACGCATCTAGAGTTACTACCGTTCACTGAAAACAGCAACTTTCAAAAGATGTTGGACAACATACAACAGAAATAGACTTGTTAGCAAAGTTAAAGCCCGTGGGATTAAAGGGACACTGATTGCATGGATATAAAATGCGTAAGAGGCAGAACACAGAGCAGTGGTGAATGATTTTTTTCAGATTTGCGAGAAGCACACTTTGGTGTTACATATTGGCAGGTATTAAGCTATTGCTATTTTTAATATATATTAATGACCTAGACTTGGGTATACAGGGCATATTTCCAAAGTTTGCAGATATGTAACTAGGAAATGTAGTAAGCAATGAGAATAGTAACAGACTTCAGCAGGAGGTAATTTTATAAAATGGGAGACATGGGAGGTGATATTTAATACTGAAAAGTGTGACATGGTACATTTCGGTTGAAAGAATGAAATGCAGTAAGGCAAATTTAAAAGCACAATTTGAAAAGGGGTGCAGGAACAGCGGGACATTGAGGTGTATACAAATAAATCTTTAAAGTCAGGACAAGTTGAGAAGGTTGTTAAAATTGCAGATGGAATCCTGGATCTTATTAATATAGGAAGAGAGGTTGCAATTTCCTGTGCTTTTTGGCAATGGTTTGGAAGGCAGGAAGGCTGGCAAACTGACAGGGTAAGGTGTTGGGAGAGTTGTTCGATGTCTTTCCACCATACCATATTGCTCCCTGCTCAGGATCCCCCGCCCCACCCTGCACAGCCCCAATTGCCAATGCCTCTCTGCCTGGCCCTAACTTCCTTCAATAATACTCACCCCATTTCCAGAGTGCACCATCATTGTGATGCTCTCGTCCTGGATCTGCAGTCTCAGTACTGGCAACTGATAACAGTGGCACTGCTGAGGTTGCTGAATGGCCAGCCCTCTGATTGGGGTGGCTGCTCTTGGTAGGCATGGTAGTTGCCACTGGTGATATCAACCCAGGGTGCTGGTGCACAACAAAGCGCAATCACCTCTCTCAGTGGTGAGCCATCTCCACAACATTCCAGAGCACAAAGCAAGGACCCCTGCCTTAGATCTTTGACCTGAACAATGACATAATCCAGGAGGTGTGAATGCATTGATCTAGGATGTTTCCATGTGGTTTTGTCTTTGTCCTCTGGGGGAAGAGAGTGTTTGTTATAATGAGGATTTGCTGACACATTTTGACCAGGATTTTCGGCTCCTGATCGCGGTGACTGTCATGGCAGCAAAAGAGCTAAATGTGTCAGAAGGCCCAATCTGGTTTTACGATGACGTAAAGTGAAGAAACGATTCTGCTCTTCAGCCACCAATAGTGAGCCACGTTTCCTGCCGCTGAACGGCGTGAATGTCATTCGCATAAATCAGCGTAAAATGAGAGGTCATAATCTTAGAATAAGAGGTGGCAAATTTAAAACAGATTTGAGGAAAAACTACTTCTCCCAAAGGGTTGTGAATCTGTGTAATTCGCTACCCCAGAGAGGGGTGGATGCTGGGACAGTGAGTAAATTTAAGGAGGAGTTGAACAGATTTTTAATTGGTAATGAGTTGAAAGGTTATGAAGAACCGGCAGGACGGTGGAGTTGAGGCCAGGATGGGATCAGCCATGATCATATTGAGGGTGTTAGGCTTGGGAGGCTAAATTGCCTACTCCTGCTCCTAGGTCATGTGTTCAAGGGAGGAGATGCTCTGGCTCATTTCACAATCCAGCTCTTGGTCTGTAGTATTGTAGGTAGCAGGTGAGTAACATATCAGCCATTAAAAAAAAAAAAAATTTAGAATACCCAATTCAATTTTTCTAATTAAGGGGTAATTTAGCGTGGCCAATCCACCTAGCCTGCACATCTTTGGGCTGTGGGGGAAAAACCCACGCAAACACGGGGAGAATGTGCAAACTCCACACGGACAGTGACCCAGAGTCGGGATCGAACCTGGGACCTCAGCGCCGTAAGACAGCAATACTAACCACTGCGCCACCATGCTGCCCTAACACATCAGCCATGATAGAATGGCAGAGCAGACCCGATGAACCGAATGGCCTAATTCTGCTCTTATATCTTACAAACTTAGGAACATCTGATTACCCTGCCTGATCGCTGAATCAGTCCTCCATTCTGGATTAATAGCCGATGTTGGCGTGCTATTAGAATGATGTGTTTAGAGGACGGGGGTTCGATTCCGGTCCCGGGTCACTGTCTGTGCGGAGTTTATACATTCTCCCCAGGTCTGCGTGGGTCTCACCCCCACAACCCAATGATGTGCAGGGTACGTGAATTGGCCACGCTAAATTGCTCCTTAATTGAAAAAAAAAGAATTAGGTACTTTAAATTTATTTTAAAAATAATTTTAAAGAATGATGTGTTTCACAACAGGATTTAAACAATGCAGCTGGTGACCTGCAATTCACTTATGACTCCGAGATGAGTTCAGAAACCTTGCACTACATAGTGCTCACAAACATCAATGCCAGGGTCCACAAGCTGCACTGCATCAGTTTCTAGGGTCTCACAGGCAAATCTCTACAGCTACCGCACCAGGGTTAAGGCTGATCTGCAGATGAGCGAGGAGAGTGCCGCAGACTCCTCTGTATGTCAAGCGATCCGGTGACTCACATTTGCCACAGGGATCTGAAAGACCTCCATGGCTCCTTCCAGGGCTCCACTGGGGACAACTGTGGGATCCTACAAGCTTCCACCCACAAATGTATTCAGGAGGTCACAGACACACTTTTTGCCACAGTCCAAAATTTTGTCAACATCGACAGAGGTAAAATAAGCCAGGACTCAAGAGCACTGGAATTTGCTTAGGTTTCTGGTTTCCCACAGGCGCACAGTGCTTTCCATGGCACTCATGTGGCTATAAAAGCTCCCTGGCAACAGTTAGTCCAGTATTTCAACCAAAAAAGCTCCCACCCACTGAATGCACAGCTGGTGTGTGACTATAATGAACTTATTATGCAGATTTGTGCCAGATACTCAGGAAGCATCATGATTTGTACATTCTGAGTTTGTCTCAGATCCTTAACATCTTTGAGAGACCACGCAGGATGTAGCGTTGGCACCTTGAGGACAAGGATTATCTGCAAAGCATGTGGATAGTGATGCCCAAGTAGCAACCTCAGACACCTGCTGAGGGAAGGTATAACAAAGCTCATGCCGCAGGTGGACATTGATGGGACACTGAGAATGCTGAAAATGCAATTCTGTAGCATTGCATCCAGATCTGTGGCACCAGACAGCTGACAGTGACCACAATGGCGATATGGGTTCAGCTATCTTCGCAGTGTCTGCTTGGAGGACATGCTGGCCCCCACTGGCTCTCTCCCCCATTCATATCCTGCACTAAAGCGCCCAGAAGAGGCTTGGAACCTTGTCCTTTTCTGTCGTTCTTGTCTCATTTCCTCTGGGGAAACTCACAGTTAGAATGACTTTTCAGGACCAACTCCAGGAAAAATGCACTTCCCCTTTAAATGGTGCAGAATGGTTTTAAATTGGTGGACGATCTTGAACTGTGCCTTTCACAATTTTGTGGCACCTACTCAGATGTGCAGCCACTCAACAAGGCGCTTAGCGCGGGCTGCACACTGCAATCATGTAAATGAGCAGGGAGCACAGAGTTTGAGGCCCGCATCAGAATTAATGGGCCTGATTTAATCATGCATCATGATTCCTTCACTCATTTTTAGACATTATCAAATGTTGTGATTTATGATTCAATGGTGGCAAAATCGTCTACAATTCATTTTGAAGATGTCTGATTTTGCCATCACAATAAGGTGTGCTGGTTTTGGTAGTATTAATGAGGGAACTGGCACACTGTAGGAGCCAGCCAACAGCATGCTAAAAGTATAGACATGAATGATATTTCTTCATAAACTGCTGCTTCAAGTGATGTTCACATTCTCCTGAGCTGAATGCACAACTGTCTCATTTGCATAACAGGTGCAGGTGTTTCTGAAACCTTTAACATTGTTTCAATACAATGGCAATGTTATATTGAATAGCTTGAATAGATTCCAATGGAAAACTGTTTAACATAAAATGGGTAATCTACATAATTTGCAAAGCATTTCTCCTGGGAATTGTCTTGTTACTTTAAAAATTGTGGATTCCTTCAGACCCACTTCTGGGATGAAATTATAATCTGATGGACTGCTACATTTCAGTTGGGCTGTTTCATGAATTAAATATTAAAACAGCATGGTAGCACAGTGGTTAGCACTGTTGCTTCACAGCGCCAGGGTCCCAGGTTCGATCCCTGCTTGGGTCACTGTCTGGAGTCTGCAAGTTCTCCCTGTGTCTGCGTGGGTTTCCTCCGGGTGTTCCGGTTTCCTCCCACAATCCAAAGATGTGCAGGTGGATTGGCCATGATAAATTGCCCTTCGTGTCCAAAAAAGGTTGGATGGGGTTCCTGTTTTATGGAGATAGGGTGGAGGTGTGGGCTTAGGTAGGATGCTCTTTCCAAGCTGGTGGGGACCCGATGGGCTGAATGGCCTCCTTCTGCACTGTAAATTCTATGATTCTATGAAACATTTCTCCTTTGACTTATGCTACAAAAACGGGTATTTACCTCATGGCTGCATATGCATTCTGCTATATGTGCAAAGGCTGCCACATCTGCCTCATCATCAACTACCAAGATTGAATATAATCATTCGATTTTGGAGTAGGAGTTGATCATTAGCCCCTCAAGCATGCTCCACCATTTGATAAGATCATGGCTGATCAGATTGTGGCACCCACTTTCCTTTATTTCCACCAAATCCTTTGAATCCCTTGTCAGTCAAAGATCTATCTAACTCAGTCTTTAAAATATGCTCAAAACAAACATTTCAAAATAAGTTTTTGCATGTGAAGTGTTTTTGAGATACGTTCAATACGATAAATACCAGTATTATTAAAATTGGTTGCATCTAGTCAAGTTTTCCGCATAAAGAATAAGGAAACAAAACTGCTACCTGACACAAAAAACTATCGTAAATGGTGCACACTCACTTACAATGTTAGCAAATATGCAGAGTCTATATAAATCACGAAATTAGCTTGTGTTTATGCAGCATGATTAAATATCCCCAAACCCTTCAAAACGAACCATTACAGCAGAGAAGGAGGCCATTTGATCGGTCGTGGACATGCCTGATCTCTTTTACAGCTACCCAGCTAGTCCCACTCTGCTGCCTTTTACCCAAAGCCATGCAAACTTTTATTCTTCATACAATTAACCAACTTCCTTTTGAAAATGTTATAACCTTCCTGCTTACCATTGGCTGGGGACTAATGACAATCCCACAATTCTGTGGGAGTATGAGCTTCCCCAATGAGGGGGGGCGGGGAAATCATTAGCAGACTCCCTGTATAAATAAAGCTGGCCAGTTTGGAACCAGCAGGAAGAAGTAAGCAGCAAACGAAGTTGCTGCTGCTGTTGTACATATATGTTATTGTAAATAATGTTATTTCTTTGTATCCTTGAAACTCATGCTGGATTCTTCGCGGCCCTCACAAAACTGGCGACGAGGGTTAAAGTGAATAGCTGTCTACACTGCTGAAGCCACCTCTCTGGATTTTTGTTGGATACAGGTTGGAAGTTGTTTTCTATTACACCATGCCTCTGTACGGACGTTTGGATATTTTTGATGCTGCGCTGGAAAGCTGGAACCAGTACGCACAATGGATGTGTTACTATTCCCGGGCAAACAATATCACCGAAAACGAGCGCCAGGTGGTCATATTGCTCACCGCCTGGCGTTTGGGGTGATTAGGAGCCTTACGTACACAGCTGCGCCGGACACCAAAACGTTTGATGAACTTGTGAATTTAGTGGGCAGCATTTTAACCCAACCCCATCCACGATAGTCCAACGTTACCGGTTTAATACCGCTGAGAGGACCCCCACCGTTTGGTTTGTGGTATTAACAATGCGGCCACCCAGAGAAAGTTGTTAGCTGAGCCAACATTGACTTTTCCACAGGCCATTCAAATAGTATTGTCCCGAGAGAGCGCAGAACGAGGAGTGCAGGAGCTACAGGGAATGGAAGTGCATGCCTTGGGGCGCAACCCCTTCCGTCCGAAAACGTCCCCCCGCACTCCTGCGGTACCTTGGGCAAGGCGACGTCCGGATCGACGCCAGTGGCCGTCGGACATTTGTCCCCGAAGGGAGCCTTCTCCAGAACCATTGGATGAGGAGCCATGTCCGTGTCAGACTTGTAGGCGCCGACCCCGTCACGGACGCCGGTCCTGGGGGCGTCAGAGGCGCTGTCATTCCGACCGAAACTGTGACCAGCCCAGGGGCCGTACCTTCCATGTGGATGAACTTGCGGCGACTACTCCTGAGGACGTGGAGACGGAGGACGATTGCCTGCAGCTGCATTGTGTGGCAGCTCCCTGTGTGGCCCCCATTAAGATGACAATACGGGTCAATGGTCACCCGCTTGAGATGGAGTTGGACACTGGCGCAGCGGTCTCTGTGATCGCCCAGAGGACATTTGACCGCATCAAGCAGGGTATACAGACCCTTACCTTAACCGACACACAGGCCAGGTTGGTCACCTACACGGGGGAACCATTGGACATTGCAGGAACTACAATGACCCCTGTTGTTTAAGGATGCCAGGAGGGGCATTTCCCACTTATTGTGGTGCGCGGCCATGGGCCCAGCCTGTTGGGTCGGGACTGGTTGCGCCATTTGCGGTTGCAGTGGCAGCACATCCTCCAAACAGTTTCTGGAGGGTTGACTGAGGTGCTAGGACGATACCCAGATGTATTCCAGCCCGGTTTGGGGAAAATAAAAGGGGCGGTAGCCCGCATCCAAGTCGAACCAGCAGCCATGCCGCGCTATTTCCGGGCACGCCCGGTGCCTTGCGCCTTGCTTGAGGTGGTAAAAGGGGAGCTCACTCATTTGGAAACTTTGGGTATTATCAGGCCCGTCCGTTTCGCTGACTGGGCAGCACCAATTGTACCTGTAATGAAGCCAGATGCCACAGTTTGCTTGTGTGGCGACTATAAACGTACAGTGAATACGGCTTCCCGACTCGACCGATATCCAATGCCTCGCATAGAGGATCTCTACACAAAGCTTGCAGGTGGACTCTCGTTCACAAAATTAGATATGAGTCACGCCTACCTACAGTTGGAGCTGGACCCTGCCTCCCGACCATATGTAACGATTAATACACACCGGGGCCTGTATGAATATACACGTCTGCCCTTTGGAGTATTCTCTGCCTGCGCTATTTTTCAACGCGTTATGGAGGGCATTTTGGTTGGTTTTCCACGTGTCGCTGTCTACTTAGATGACGTTTTGATCACAGGGACGTGGGAGCAGGAACATTTGGAAAATCTGGAGGCTGTCCTTAGACGCTTTTCGGAGGCTGGAGTCCATTTACGTCGCACAAAGTGCGTCTTTCAGGTGAAGGAAGTAGTCTACCTGGGTTATCGGGTGGACCGCGAAGGTTTGCACACCATCGCAGAGAAGGTGCACGCGATTCAACAGGCCCCAGCCACGACTGACACTTCGCATCTTCTTTCTTTTCTCAGCCTCGTAAACTATGACCGGAAGTTCCTCCCCAATCTGGCAACTACACTGGCCCCGTTGCATCGTCTGCGAAAGAAAAATCACACCTGGGTTTGGGGTCAGCCGCAAGAAACCGCTTTCCGGTGGGTAAAACAACAATTGTCGTCGTCTGGGTTACTAACCCACTATGATCCTGGAAAGCCTTTGCTCGTCACATGTGATGCATCCCCGTATGGTATTGGGGCTGTCCTGTCCCACAAGATGGAGAATGGGGCCAAGCGGCCAATAGCTTTCGCCTCCCGCACATTGACTGCAGCGGGAAAAAAGTACGCGCAGATCGAGAAGGAGGGCCTGGCAGTGGTCTTTGCGGTGAAACGTTTCCACCAGTACGTGTATGGCCACCACTTCACTATCGTGACTGATCATAAGCCTCTGCTGGGACTTTTCAGAGAGGATAAGCCAATATCACCCATTGCTTCCGCACGGATCCAGCGCTGGGCTTTGTTGCTTGCTGCATACGAGTATTCTCTGGAGCACAAACCAGGAACGCAGATAGCGAATGCCGATGCACTGAGCCGATTGCCTTTATCGACCGGCCCCATGTCGACCCCCACGACCGGTGAGGTGGTTGCAACCCTAAATTTTATGGACACCTTGTAGCACCATCGATCACACACGAGGCGAGACGTAGAGAACTTCAATCGAGGCTTTATTGATCAGACTTGTTCCCCAGCAGCTCAGTCACAGAATGCAGCTGCGGGGAGTAAACCGGGTTCTTATACCCCACCTATCTGGGTGGAGCCCAGTAGGCGGCAGATCCAATCGGGACCCAGCATCTGTCCTCCAATAGCTCCTCGGCATTCATGGTGTACCGTATTACCCCTAATACATACCACCACATTCTCCCCTTGTTAAAAAGGAACCCGGCGGGGTGGTGGGTGGTATGGTGGTAAGGGTTTACAGGGTCGGTGCCTTAACCATTGAACTATATACAACCATGCCGCTTTTACTGGGCCACTGAGTTATTCACATTTTACCCGATTAGCAGCGTTAACTATTTACAACAATGCCGCTTTACTGGGCCACTGAATTAGATACATCTTAAGTCGACTCGATGAGTCGAGATGGTGCTCTGGTCGCCCTCTCCGATCATCTCAGCCCGGGTGGTGGTGGTGGTGGTGCTGGCTCGGGTCTGGTAGACTCTGGGAGCATCGCGCTGTCCCTCTCTGTTTCCTTACTCCTGGGCGGGCCTGGGAGGAGAACCGATCCCCCCGGGAAGGGGGTAGCTGTGGGGTGCACTGGCGGGAGTGAGGGGGTGGTGATTGGTGTTGGGGGGGTGTGGGGAGCTCCAGCGGGCGCCAGGTCCCGCAGAGAGACCGTGTCCTGTCGGCCGTCTGGGAACGCCACGTAGGCGTACTGCAGGTTGGCGTGGAGTAGATGTACCTTTTCCACCAGTGGGTCTGATTTGTGCGCCCGCACATGTTTCCGGAGCAGGATGGGTCCCGGGGCTGCCAGCCAGGTCGGAAGTGACGTTCCAGAAGCGGACTTCCTAGGGAAGACAAGGAGGCGCTCGTACGGCGTTTGGTTCGTGGTGGTGCACAGCAGGGACCGGATAGAATGAAGGGCATCCGGGAGGACTTCCTGCCAGCGGGAAGTTGGGAGACTCCTAGACCGTAGGGCCAGTAGGACGGTCTTCCAGACCGTTCCGTTCTCCCTCTCTACCGGCACCTTCCCCCGGGGGATGTAGCTGGTCGTCCTGCTCGAGGCTATGCCCTTGCTGAGCAGGAATTGACGCAGCTCGTCACTCATGAAGGAGGGCCCCCTATCGCTATGGATGCAGGAGGGGAAACCGAACAGGGTAAAGATGGTGCAGAGGGCTTTAATGACCGTGGCCGCGGTCATGTCGGGGCAGAGGATGGCGAAGGGGAAACGGGAGTATTCGTCTATGACGTTAAGAAAGTACGTGTTGCGATCGGTGGAGGGGAGGGGGGCCTTTGAAATCCAGACTGAGTCGTTCAAATGGACGGGAAGCCTTTATCAGGTGCGCTCTATCTGGTCTGAAAAAATGCGGTTTGCATTCTGCGCAGATTTGGCAGTTCCTGGTGACTGTTCGGACCTCCTCGACGGAGGACGTGAGGTTACGGGCCTTTATAAAGTGGTAGAAGCGAGTGACCCCCGGGTGGTAGAGGTCCTCGTGGAGGGCTTGGAGGTGGTCCACTTGTGCGTTGGCACATGTGCCGCGAGATAGGGCATCGGACGGCTCGTTCAGCTTTCCGGGACGGTACAAGATCTCATAGTTGTAGGTGGAGAGTTCGATCCTCCACCGCAGGATCTTGTCGTTCTTTATCTTGCCCCGCTGTGCATTATCGAACATGAAGGCTACCGACCGTTGGTCAGTGAGAAGAGTGAATCTCCTACCGGCCAGGTAATGCCTCCAATGTTGGATTGGATTGGATTTGTTTATTGTCACAGTGAAAAGTATTTTTCTGCGAGCAGCTCAACAGATCATTAAGTACATGAGAAGAAAAGGGAATAAAAGAAAATACATAATAGGGCAACACAACATAGAATTTCATAGAATTTACAGTGCAGAAGGAGGCCATTCGGCCCATCGAGTCTGCACCGGCTCTTGGAAAGAGCACCCTACCCAAAGTCAACACCTCCACCCTATCCCCATAACCCAGTAACCCCACCCAACACTAAGGGCAATTTTGGACACTAAGGGCAATTTATCATGGCCAATCCACCTAACCTGCACATCTTTGGACTGTGGGAGGAAACCGGAGCACCCGGAGGAAACCCACGCACACACGGGGAGGACGTGCAGACTCCGCACAGACAGTGACCCAAGCCGGAATCGAACCTGGGACCCTGGAGCTGTGAAGCAATTGTGCTATCCACAAGGCTACCGTGCTGCCCCAAACTACCTAATCACTGGCATCGGATGAAGCATACAGGGTGTAGTGTTAATGAAATCAGTCCATAAGAGGGTCATTTAGGAGTCTGGTGACAGTGGGGAAGAAGCTGTTTTTGAGTCTGTTCGTGCGTGTTCTCAGACTTCTGTATCTCCTGCCCGATGGAAGAAGTTGGAAGAGTGAGTAAGCCGGGTGGAAGGGATCTTTGATTATACTGCCCGCTTTCCCCAGGCAGCGGGAGGTGTAGATGGAGTCAATGGATGGGAGGCAGGTTCGTGTGATGGACTGGGTGTTGTTCACGACTCTCTGAAGTTTCTTGCGGTCCTGGGCTGAGCAGTTGCCATACCAGGCTGTGATGCAGCCCGATAGGATGCTTTCTATGGTGCATCTGTAAAAGTTGGTAAGAGTCAATGTGGACATGCCGAATTTCCTCAGTTTCCTGAGGAAGTATAGGCGCTGTTGTGCTTTCTTGGTGGTAGCGTCGATGTGGGTGGACCAGGACAGATCTTTGGAGATGTGCACCCCTAGGAATTTGAAACTGCTAACCATCTCCACCTCGGCTCCGTTCATGCTGACAGGGGTGTGTACAGTACTTTGCTTCCTGAAGTCAATTACCAGCTCTTTAGTTTTGCTGGCATTGAAGGAGAGATTGTTGTCGCTACACCACTCCACTAGGTTCTCTATCTCCCTCCTGTATTCGGACTCATCGTTATTCGAGATCCGGCCCACTATGGTCGTATCGTCAGCAAACTTGTAGATGGAGTTGGAACCAAGTTTTGCCACGTAGTCGTGTGTGTACAGGGAGTAGAGTAGGGGGCTAAGTACGCAGCCTTGCGGGGCGCCGGTGTTGAGGACTATTGTGGAGGAGGTGTTGTTGTTCATTCTTACTGATTGTGGTCTGTTGGTCAGAAAATCGAGAATCCAGTTGCAGAGTGGGGAGCCAAGTCCTAGGTTTTGGAACTTTGATATGAGCTTGGCTGGGATTATGGTGTTGAAGGCGGAGCTGTAGTCAATAAATAGGAGTCTAATGTAGGAGTCCTTGTGTTCGAGATGCTTTAGGGATAAGAGTAGGGCCAGGGAAATGGCGTCTGATGTGGACCAGTTGCAATGGTATGCAAATTGCAGTGGATCAAGGCGTTCTGGGAGTATAGAGGTGATGCGCTTCATGATCAACCTCTCAAAGCACTTCATTACGACTGAAGTCAGGGCCACTGGTCGGTAGTCATTGAGGCACGTTGCCTAGTTCTTCTTTAGTACCGGTATGATGGTGGTCTTCTTGAAGCAGGTGGGGACCTCGGACTGGAGTAGGGACAGGTTAAAGATGTCCTCGAATACCTCTGCCAGCTGGTCTGCGCAGGCTCTGAGTGCACGACCAGGGATCCCGTCTGGGCCCGTCGCCTTCCGAGGGTTCACTTTCAGGAAGGCCAATCTGACTTCGGAAGCTGTGATGGTGGGTGTGGGTGAATTATGGGCTGCTGGGGCACTCGCTAGCGGATTTGTGGTTGCCTGCTCGAACCGGGCATAGAATGCATTGAGTTCATCGGGGAGGGGTGCGCTGCTGCCAGAGATACTGCTCGGCTTCGCTTTGCAGCCCGTTATGTTGTTTAGTCCTTGCCACAACCGCCGACAGTCTGTCTGTGTCTCCAGCTTGGTTTGATATTCTCTCTTGGCATTCCTGATGGCTTTGCGGAGGTCGTACCTGGATTTCTTGTATAGGTCAGGGTCGTCTGCCTTGAACGCCCCAATGTCGCACAGCTTCCACTATGGCTTGGGCCTCCTTTTCTACTGAGGAGTGGCAAATTTCTGAAGCGTGGAGGGTCCGGGGGAAAAAGGCCACGGGTCTGCCCGCTTGGTTAAGAGTGGCCGCCAGAGCTACGTCGGATGCGTCACTCTCGACTTGGAAGGGGAGGGACTCGTCGATGGCGCGCATCGTGGCCTTTGCGATATCCGCTTTGATGCGGCTGAAGGCCTGGCGGGCCTCTGTCGACAGGGGAAAAGTAGTGGACTGGATTAGTGGGCGGGCCTTGTCTGCGTATTGGGGGACCCACTGGCGTAATAAGAAAAGAAGCCCAGCCAGCGTTTCAGGGCTTTGGCACAGTGGGGAAGAGGGAACTCCATGAGGGGGCGCATGCGTTCAGGGTCGGGGCCTATCACTCCATTACGCACTACGTAGCCCAAGATGGCTAGATGGTCGGTGCTAAACACGCATCTTTCCTCGTTGTAGGTGAGGTTGAGGGCGTTAGCGGTCTGGAGGAATTTGCGGAGGTTGGCGTCGTGGTCCTGCTGGTCGTGGCCGCAGATGGTGACGTTGTAGAGGTACGGGAACGTGGCCCGTAAACCGTGCTGGTCAACCATTCGGTCCATCTCCCGTTGGAAGACCGAGACTCCGTTCGTGACGACGAATGGAACCCTTAAGAAGTGGTATAGCCGCCCGTCTGCTTCGAAGGCAGTGTACTTGCGGTTACCAGTGTGAATGGGGAGCTGGTGGTAGGCGGACTTAAGGTCCACGGTGGAGAAGACCTTGTACTGTGCAATCCGATTGACCATGTCGGATATGCGGGGAAGAGGGTACGCATCTAGCTGCGTGTACCTTTTGATGGTCTGACTGTAGTCTACGACCATCCTCTGCTTCTCCCCTGTCTTCACTACTACCACCTGAGCTCTCCAGGGACTATTGCTGGCCTGGATTATGCCTTCCTTCAGCAGCCGCTGGACTTCGGACCTGATAAACGTCCGGTCCTGGGTGCTGTACCGTCTGCTCCTAGTGGCGACGGGTTTTCAATCCGGGGTGAGGTACGCAAACAAGGAGGGCGGTTCGACCTTGAGTGTCGCGAGGCCGCAGATAGCCAGTGGGGGTGTAGGGCCGCCAAATTTAAATGTTAAGCTCTGGAGGTTGCATTGGAAGTCCAACCCCAGGAGAGTGGGAGCGCAGAGATTAGGGAGGACATACAGCCGGTAATTTTTGAACTCTCTCCACTGCACCGTTAGGTTTGCGATGCAGAACCCTTTGATTACAACGGAGTGGGGCACCGCCGCCAGGAAACCTTTTTGGGTGCTTGGCCGAATTACCAGGGAACAGCGTCTTACCGTGTCCGGATGAATAAAACTCTCAGTGCTCCCCGAGTCGACCAAACACGGCGTCTCGTGCCCGTTCACCAGCACCTTTGTCGTTGTCGTCTGGAGCGTCCGGGGCCGCGACTGGTTGAGGGTCACCGACGCCAAACGTGATTGGTGCATCAGATCGTTGTCTTCAGGCAGTGTGGAGCCGTCTACGCTGGGGTCCTTGCCTGTCAGCCAAGATGGCGGCATCCATGGATCGCACGCTGCCGGGGGTGGACAAAATGGCCGCTCCCATGGGTCGCATGTGGCCGGGGTGGACAAAATGGCCGCTCGCATGGATCGCACGCGGCCCGTGGGTAGGAAGATGGCGGCGCCCGTCCCCCCCTCGTGGTGTCCGGGGCACAAAATGGCGGCGCCCGTTGGCCGCCCGTGGGTCGCTGGGGGGGTTGAGCCCGTGGTCCCGTTTGTTCCCCGGAGATAGCGGCGACCCCACGGGACTGGCACACCGCTACGTAGTGCCCCTTTTTGCCTCAGCTTTTACAGGTGGCTGGGCGGGCCGGACAGCGCTGGCGGGGGTGTTTCGGCTGCCCACAAAAGTAGCAGCGGGGCCCCCCCGGGTGGTCTGGGATTCTGGCCGCGCACGCTTGCGGAGGGGTGGGGGGTGCGGGGGGGGTCGATCGCGGCGGGGGTCCAAGGAGCCCAAGGGGCTGTAGTGCGGTCGGGGGCATAGGCACGGGCGTTTTGGAAGGCCACGTCGAGGGAGTCCTCAAGGGATCCCGTCTGGGCCCGTCGCCTTCCGAGGGTTCACTTTCAGCATGGCCAATCTGACTTTGGAAGCTGTGATGGTGGGTATGGGTGAATTATGGGCTGCTGGGGCACTCGCCAGCGGATTGTTGGTTGCCTGCTCGAACCGGGCATAGAATGCATTGAGTTCATCGGGGAGGGGTGCGCTGCTGCCAGAGATACTGCTCGGCTTCGCTTTGTAGCCCGTTATGTTGTTTAGTCCTTGCCACAACCGCCGACAGTCTGTCTGTGACTCCAGCTTGGTTTGATATTCTCTCTTGGCATTCCTGATGGCTTTGCGGAGGTCGTACCTGGATTTCTTGTATAGGTCAGGGTCGTCTGCCTTGAACGCCCCAATGTCGCACAGCTTCCACTATGGCTTGGGCCTCCTTTTCTACTGAGGAGTGGCAAATTTCTGAAGCGTGGAGGGTCCGGGGGAAAAAGGCCACGGGTCTGCCCGCTTGGTTGAGAGTGGCCGCCAAAGCTACGTCGGATGCGTCACTCTCGACTTGGAAGGGGAGGGACTCGTCGATGGCGCGCATCGTGGCCTTTGCGATATCCGCTTTGATGCGGCTGAAGGCCTGGCGGGCCTCTGTCGACAGGGGAAAAGTAGTGGACTGGATTAGTGGGCGGGCCTTGTCTGCGTATTGGGGGACCCACTGGCGTAATAAGAAAAGAAGCCCAGCCAGCGTTTCAGGGCTTTGGCACAGTGGGGAAGAGGGAACTCCATGAGGGGGCGCATGCGTTCAGGGTCAGGGCCTATCACTCCATTACGCACTACGTAGCCCAAGATGGCTAGATGGTCAGTGCTAAACACTCATTTTTCTTTGTTGTATGTGAGGTTCAAGGCGTTAGCAGTCTGGAGGAATTTGCGGAGGTTGGCGTCGTGGTCCTGCTGGTCGTGGCCGCAGATGGTGACGTTGTCGAGGTACGGGAACGTGGCCCGTAAACCATGCTGGTCAACCATTCGGTCCATCTCCCATTGGAAGACCGAGACTCCGTTCGTGACGCCGAATGGAACCCTTAAGAAGTGGTATAGCAGCCCGTCTGCTTCGAAGGCTGTGTACTTGCGGTTACCGGTGCGAATGGGGAGCTGGTGGTAGGCGGACTTAAGGCGCGGGCGTTTTGGGAGGCCACGTCGAGGGAGGCTGCAAGGGCCCGTGCCTCTGTGAGTCCGAGAGATTCTTTCTCTAAAAGTCTCTGGCGAATTTGCGACGATGCCAAACCTGCTACGTAAGCGTGTCTGATCAAGAGGTCCGTATGTTCATTCGCCGTTACTGCTGAGCAGTCGCAGTTTCTTCCCAGGATCGTCAGCGCATCGAAGAATTCATCCAGCGATTCCCCGGGGATTTGTCGTCTCGTCGCGAGCTGGTAGCGTGCGTAGACCTGGTTGACGGGCCTAATGTAGGTCTGTTTCAGCAAGTTGATCGCCGCTGGGAATTCGTCCGCGTCCTCGATGAGTGCGTAGATTTCGGGACTCACTCTGGAATGCAGGACCTGCATCTTCTGGTCTTCCGTTGGTCGCCGGGGGCCGTTCGGAGGTACCCCTCAAAGGACGCCAGCCAGTGTTTAAACGCGATGTTGCGTTAGCTGCTTGGGGGCCGATTCACAGGCATTCCAGGGCGATCCGGAGCTCCATATTCCTTTTTAAGTCTGCTCAATAAATTGTAGCACCATCGATCACACACGAGGCGAGACGGAGAGAACTTCAATCGCGGCTTTATTGAGCAGACTTGTTCAGACTTGTTCCCCAGCAGCTCAGTCACAGAATGCAGCTGCGGGGAGTAAACCGGGTTCTTATACCCCGCCTATCTGGGTGGAGCCCAGTAGGCGGCAGATCCAATCGGGACCCAGCATTTGTCCTCCAATAGCTCCTCGGCATTCATGGTGTACCGTATTACCCCTAATACATACCACCACACACCTTGCCTGTCACGGCATCACAGATCTGTGAGTGGACCCAGACGGAGCCAGTCCTGTCAAAGGTTCGACACATAGTCCTGTATGGTGGGCAGCATAGACAGTTCCCAGGCGAGTAGCGAGCATTTTACTCCAGCTGTCAGAATTCAGCATGGAAGACGGCATCCTTTTGTGGGGAACGCGTGTGATTGTCCCGGAAAAAGGACAGGAGCTGATACTAAGAGACTTGCACAATGGGCATCCGGGTGTGACCAAAATGAAAATGTTGGCCCGGAGTTATGTTTGGTGGCCAGGCCTCGACGCAGACATTGAGAAGGTGGCCCAAAACTGCTCCAATTGTCAGGAGCATCAGAAGCTACCGCTGGCCGCGCCCCTGCAGCACTGGGAATGGCCAGGGTGGCCTTGGGTGTGCTTGCATGCGGATTTCGCCGGCCCTTTTCAAGGATCCATGTTCCTTTTATTAATGTAGTCTAAATGGCTAGAGATGCATAAGATGCTAGGCACAACGTCCTGCGCAACAATTGAGAAGATGCGTTTGTCTTTTAGTACGCATGGCCTCCCCGAGGTGCTGGTCATGGATAACGGCACTCCATTCACCAGTGCGGAGTTTGCGATGTTCATGAAGATGAACGGCATATGCCATATCCGCACTGCCCCTTACCACCCGGCTTCAAATGGGTTGGCAGAGCGCGCAGTGCAGACATCCAAACGAGGCCTAAAGAAGCAGTCTTCCGGGTCTATGGACACGAGACTGGCTCACTTTTTGTTTTCGTATAGGACCACCCCCCATGCCGTGACTGGGGTAGCTCCCGCAGAACTCCTAATGGGCCGGAGACTTCACACCCGCTTTAGTATGGTTTTCCCGGACATTGGCGCAAAAGTACACCGCACACAAGAACGGCAGGGACAGGGTTTTTCTCGGCATCGGCCGATTCGGCAGTTTGCGCCCGGTGACCCAGTGTTCATTCGCAATTTTGCTGGTGGTGCCCAGTGGGTCCCTGGTGTAATCTTTCGCCAAACGGGCCCTATATCTTACCAGGTGCAAGCCCAGGGTCGTCTCCAGCGTAAACATGTAGACCACGTTCGGTCCAGAAGATTATCCCTTCCAAAGATTCCCTGTCCCCGGAGCCCATTTCTCCAGCCACAGAGACCAGAGACAATGGAAAGTAGTCCTCACAATCTTCCACTGGTGCCTCACTCAAAGCCTGTGCAGGTCATTACAGAACCGCATGGAGATAGAGACGCCGAGATGACAGAGGCAGCAGACTCTGACTCCGAGATGGAGACACAGGACGCATCAGAGGGGGAATCCTCGGGCCCACGGGCCGTGGATGTACAACCGTTGCGCCGTTCATCACGGAAGCGCCGGTCTCCGTCTCGTTACACGCCGCCTGATCCAGCGCCGCGTGCAAATGGTGTCCGGTCTGCAGCAAAACGAGTCCGACGCCCTCCTTCGCCAGGGTCTTCGGTGGATTCCTTGGACTTTGGGGGGGAGGGATGTTATAACCTGCCTGCTTACCATTGGCTGGGGACTAATGTCAATCCCACAATCCTGTGGGAGTATGAGTTTACCCAATGAGGGGGGCGGAGAAATCATTAGCAGACTCACTGTATAAATAAAGCTGGCCAGTTTGGAACCAGCAGGAAGGAGTAAGCAGCAAGCGAAGTTGCTGCTGCTGTTGTATATATATGTTATTGAAAATAAATGTTATTTCTTTGTATCCTTGAAACTCGTGCTGGATTCTTCATGGCCCTCACAAAAGAAAACCTCCATTATCAAACTGCTCAAACACTGGACAGCTTGAGTTTCCCCAGCTCTTCACAGATCCTTAAAGGAACAATGTAAATAAACCTCTTCGTTCACATTCTTTCAAGTAGTGTCAACAGATTGGGTGAGGGTGTTTGCATTTGGAAATTCATTTTCAAACTCCAATTTTTCATTCAGAAATTCAATGAAACTGGAATATTTCTCCCCCGGTGGCATTCCTAAACTGTAAATTTTTAAAAATGTTATTAATATCCAAATAATTGATTTTTTGATGAAAATATTCATATATGGTACCAAGTACAGAAGTATTTTATGGGATGTGTAAGTTCCACTGTTTTTATGTTATGACTGTATAATTAGTTGAACTGATTCAAAATTGATGATAAATTGCTTACCTTTTTCAGTCGTGAGCTTCTGTCACTATGCAGTGAATGCTGCCGGTTCTGAATTTCACATTTTAGCTGTAATGCTCTTTAAAGCAGCGATTAAAACAAACTGTCACATCCTTGGGAATAACTGTATATTGCCAGCCCTGCCTAGAGAAGCTGCACACTTATTAATACAGAATATTGGATATGTTGAATGTTGACAGCCCATACAAATCATATTCTAGGCTATGCAGATTTACTAGGATTTTTAAAATGCACAATTAATTTTGTATTTTGAAAATAAATATTGTCATAGAGTCCTGGGGCGTGATTCTCCGACCCCCCGCCGGGTCGGAGAATCGCCGGGGGGGCGGCGTGAATCCCGCCCCCGCCGGCTGACGAATTCTCCGGCGCCAGGGATTTAGCGGGGGCGGGAATCACGTCACGCCGGTCGGCGGCCGCTGGCAGCAGCCCCCCCCCCCGGCGATTCTCCGGCCTGCGATGGGCCGAGTGGCTGCCCGTTTTTGACCGGTCATAGAATCATAGAATCATAGAAGTTTACAGCATGGAAACAGGCCCTTCGGCCCAACCAGTCCATGCCGCCCAGTTTTTACCATTAAGCTAGTCCCAGTTGGTCCCGTCAGCATAATTTACAACAGGTATTTGCCGGCGGGACCTGGCTGCGCGAGCGGCCTCGGGGGTCCTCGAGGGGGGCGTGGGGGATCTGGCCCCGGGGGGGCTGCCCCACGGTGGCCTGGCCCGCGATTGGGGCCCACCGATCCGCGGGCGGGCCTGTGCCGTGGGACACTCTATTGTTCCGTGTTGGCCGCTGTGGTCCTCCGCGATGGCCGACACGGAGATGAACCCTCATGCCCATCCGTTGGGATGACGCCAGCACAAGCTGGCGCTCCCATGCATGCGCCAACTCGCGCCGGCCGGCGGAGGCCCTATGGTGCCGGTTGGCATGGCGCCAACCCCCTTCCCCCCCGGGCCGGCGCGGCGCAAACCACTCCGGGGCCGGCTTAGTCCCTGAAGGTGCGGAGGATTCCGCATCTTTGGGGCGGCCGACGCCAAAGTGGTTCATACCACTCGCCGGCGCCGGGACCCCCCGCCCCGCCGGGTAGTGGAGAATCCCGCCCCTGGAATTTTAACAGCACGGAAAGAGGCCATTTGGCCCATCATGTCAGAGCCAGCGATAAAAGACCTTTCTATTCTAATCCCATTTTGCAGCACTTGGTCCTTAGCCTTGTATGCAATGGCATTTCAAGAGCCCATCTAAATACTTCTTAAATGTTGTGAAGGTTCCGCCTCATCGCACCCTTTCAGGCAGTGAGTTCCAGATTCCCACCACCCTCTGAGTGCAAAAGCTTTTCCTCACATCCCTAAACCTCCTGTCCCTTACCTTAAATCTATTTCCCCTGGTTATTGACCCCTCCGCTAAGGGGAAATGTTCCTTCCTGTAATTTATTTCATTATTTTCTCTCTGCATTATTTCTTGGCAATAAACTGTGGATTGGCACCCAATAAACTCCAATTGAGAACTCACTCACAAATGTTAATGCAAATCACTGCTCAAGGTTGTTGCTCACTTTGAGGTTCTTCCTTCACTAACAACAAAGAGACTCAGGGCGCGATTCTCCAGGAAGATTTCCAAGTGTGGTAGTGAGCAGGAACTGCCGCGACTCCTCACCACTCGATTTAACTATTCAGCGTTAATTGGTCCACTTAACGAGGCCCCACGGGCTTCTCGCCGCAAATGAATGCTCGGCAGCCGATTCGCTGGGACCACGCTCACCAGCCCCCCGCTAACAAGGTTGAGAAGCACTTAGGCTGCACTTGTTCAGCCAACGCCACTCAGCCCACAGCCAACACACCGAGAAGACCAACCCCAAGATTGGGGATGCAGACCTGGGGAGGCTCCTTGGTGCAGTTGAGGCCAGGAGGGATGTCCTGTTCCCCCGAGGTTCCCGGAGGGTGAGCCACAGGGCAGCCAGTGCCGCCTGGGATGAGGTGGCAATGGCTGTATGCTCGGTGTGTGTGACCAGGAGGACTGGCCTCTAGTGTTGTAAGAAGTTTAATGACCTACACCAGGCAGCACGAGTGAGTTAACACCAATGCCCCCCCACCCTCCCTAAGAACTTTCCACCACCACGCGAACATCCACCCTCCCAACTCTGCATATGGCTTTCAACCATCCTATCACTCCCCCTCTCCCTTCAACCTCCCCAACCCTCCCTTCACTTCCCCTCTCCCTTCAACCTCCCCAACCCATCCTTCACACCCCCACCCCACCACTGTGAACCATGCATGTGGCCAACGATGCCCTCTCTGTGTCTCCTCAGGAAAAGCTCTCCCACAATCGCCGGATGAAAGCCCAGACTGGTGGAGTCATGCCAGACATACGGATCCTCACCACCTTCAAGGAACGGGGGTGGCCGAGGACAGAGTGGATAACAACGCAGAAGTTGGGGGAACAACGTGAGTTATTATTGCCATACTGACTGACCCATCCCTCCCACTGACCACATGACTATTCTCCCGCAGGTGCTCCAGCCAATGGCGTCAGCCCACTCTGAGTGACTTCCTCACCTGTCTCCCAGGCGAACACCTCGGAGGATAACTCCGAGGAAGACATGGTTGATGTTATCCCCCCCAGCGCAGAAACATGCACCTCAGTGGGAAACGTTAGTGGTCAGGCTTCTGGAGCACAATCTGGTGAGTACCAACCACACTGCTGCTGATACACATCAGGTGGAAGCAGGAACCCCCAGGTGAGACAGCAGTCGGATCTCTGATGTACCCAGGACCCAGCCGGGTCCCAGCCTGGTGCTGAGCCACTAATACAGGGTTACCTGGAGCTGATGGAGATGTTAGGGAGCAACCAGGACATTCAGAGGGAAATGTCAGCAATGTTCCAACAGGTCCATAGTCAATTGGAGGAGTCCCAGAGGTTACATGTGCAGGAGATGTCGCCAGCAATGCGTGGCACCGAGTCCAACACTGCTCGGGTGGCGACCGCAGTGGAGAACCTGTGCACGACATTGGCAGCATGAGTGAAAGTGTCCAAGGTGTCACGCAGTCGGCGACGGCCATGACTGAGGATCTTGGCACAATGTGCGACTCGCTGGGGGATGTCACCCAGTACCAGGCTGATCTTGATGAGGTTCTGCAGGACATGTCCCGCTCTCAGATGGGAATGGCTGAGGCACTGCAGAGCATGCGCCAATCACTGAGGAGCATTGCCAAGACATCAACACCTTGGTGCAGACATCGGGGAGCTGCCTGCGCTGCCAGAGCCAGATGATGCAGGGGCAGGCAGGGCTCAAACCAGCGGCCCCTCCATCCCGCGGTAAACCCGGGGCCCTATGGGCATAGAGCAGGAGGAGTGGGTGCTGAGTGTCAACTTGGACCTGTCCCATAGAGTGGGGATGTTGGCCACCAGCTCCCCTGAGTTTCACCTTCCGATGAGGCCGTATCTCAAGGTCAGCACACGGGACCGAGCGGCGCAGCTGTGCATGTGCCATCAACAAGTGCACCGGGCTGCCTCCACCTCAGATGTACATCCTGAGGACACACCTAGATGTAGCGGTAGAGCTAGGAAGATTGAGCACGTTGAGGATCACTGAGGGCACTGCGGGAAGGGGGAGAGGGTGGGGGTGGGTGGGTGGGTAGGGCATCGTGGGGGGTGGATGAGGGGGTGGTAGGGAGAGTGGGGCAGCACCATCGGGAGTGTGGAATTGTATGACACCTGTGATACATTTAGAAACCCTTGAGCACAACCAGTATGACGCCTCTGTTACTTTTATCCACTATGTGGGCTGACCTCCGAACCCTTGGCCCATCTCTTCAGGCATCTCCCCCAGCCCCATTGCACTCACCCACCCTCCGGCCGTGGACATGTGCCCGGAGCTGTGTACCATCCCCTGGGTGTTCGGATGTTGGCCTGCTGCGTCTGTGATGCTGCCTCCTGCAGTGTTCAAGCACAATGTCCATGCATCCAGGAGTGATTGGGATGCTAGGCAATGACTCCCACATGTTACATGGCCCGCGCACCCAAGGGAATCCCCTTGAGTTGTGTGAAGTGTGCACTTAACCACGATTGCCAATTCCCTATTAGCAGTAGCCTTCAGCCGCACAGCCAGGGGTCTCGGTAGTTGGTGGGGGTCATGGGTGGTTGATGGGGCAGAGACTAGATTTGCCCTCGGAAAGGGTATACATGATCCAGGGGTTGACATACTGGTGCCACGCATGGTTGCCCCCCTCAGCTCCTCCCTCACTCCCCCTTCCCATGGCGGCGCACCGTTCCGGAAGGTGTTTTCCCCCCATCCAGCCAAGGATCCCCCACCCCTCACTGAGCACTGGGGTGGCAAGCCCAACACCCCGGGCTCTTTACCTGTGAGCAAATATGGCTACTTATCTCCTCAGATCAACAGAAGCCTTTCCGCCAGGTTCACGTTTTTCAAAAGGAGTATTAATTGGCGTCAGCGTGACCACTTGCTGGGGAGACCGATAGATCACGGGAGGCTGTTGGATATGGGGTCGCTCCCATTAATTGTATGGAAATAGGGCTTAAGTGATGATAATTGGTTTTTCACCACTCTACGGCGAGATGACGATTTCGGCTAGTGGACCAGGCCAGTTGCATTGCAAACCGTTTGCCATCTGGTGCGCTTCTCGTTCTCAGTGTTTCCCCCTATTCACCGGCCTTGTTCCACTCGAACAAGAGCATGATGAGGCCTGAGGATTGCATGCTCAATTTGGAATGCCAACCTTTTGATATTGCTGTCAGATAACTCAGTGTGTTGCTCATGGGTTGGGGAGTCCAGGACTCAAATTGCCTTTGGCTTCTGTTGAAGCATTGGTCCCATCTCCCTCTGTCTTCCAATTTTACTGATCGCATCCATGATGTATCCTCAGCCCAATTTAGCCCTTAGGTATCTCCCATCATTTTCTGGATTGACTGGATTGTTTATTGTCACGTGTACCGAGGTACAATGAAAAGTATTTTTCTGCGAACAGCTCAACAGATCATTAAATACATGAAAAGAAAAGAAAATACATAATAAGGCAACACAAGGTACACAATGTAACTATATAAACACCGGCATCGGGAGAAGCATACAGGGGTGTAGTGTTAATCGGGTCAGTCCATAAGAAGGTCATTTAGGAGTCTGTTAACAGAGGGAACAAAGTAGGTTTTGAGTCTGTTCGTGCGTGTTCTCAGACTTTGTATCTCCTGCCCGATGGAAGAAATTGGAAGAGTGAGTAAGCCTGCTGAGAGGAGTCTTTGATTATGCTGCCCGCTTTCCCCAGACAGCGGGAGGTGTAGATGGAGTCAATGGATGGGAGGCAGGTTCGTGTGATGGACTGGGCGGTGTTCACGACTCTGAAGTTTCTTGCGGTCTTGAACCAAGCAGTTGCCGTACCAGGCTGTGATGCAGCCAGATAGGAAGCTTTCTATGGTGCATCGGTAAAAGTTGGTCAAAGTTTTCCTCATCATCATTGAATTTGTGTCACTTTGCCACTACCTTAACATATTTAATCCAATTGTTTCTGCTTCTTGAAACCAGTGCATCGGAAATCCCAAGCAGGTGATTGGCAGAAGAGGGCAGGCTGTAATGGGGAGGAGTAATTTCTGGCCTGCAGAGTCAGAATGCACTGGAAATACGCAATTGGGAAAGTTAGTGGAATGTTATTGAGTTTTATGACTTATTCATATATAAATTTCCAGCAACAAACAAAAGTTATTTCATGAAATAAAATGTTAGTGTTTTATATACACAAGTTCCTTGAACATCAAAAAAGCTTCAGAAGGCGAAAATCTTCAAACTGAATTTCACCAGTAATGAAACAGAATCCTTTTTCTATCAATAGTCCTTTCTCCCTTTCTAACCGCCAACAAAGAAACCATGCTCACTGTGTTTTTTTCACATATTCTCTCCTTCACAGGTGTTGCCAGTTAATAAATTCTTAGTGCTGCGCAAAACGTACACAATGACAAGGCCTTCTACCATCCCTGTTAATACTCAGATTGCATGCTGCACAATTCTAAACTGCATATGCTCGGAATATGTAGATACGGTTGAAATGTCTCCTGAACAGCTGTGAAGCAAAAATATTCAGTTGAAGCCCAGATTTTTTGAGAGAGGCTAAGACCTTCAAGTAAAATCCATAGCCGTGTCTTCAGCCCACGAATGAATAATGAAGAAACCTGATTGGGTCATTCTTCATGTGATTGTCTTCCTTCCCCTGTGTATGTAGGCTATTTTTCAATCTTCACCATTAATATTCCTGACCTTTAATAGTATAAAGGTTTATCCTCAACAAAAAGAAACACATTTCATAGTTTTAGTAAAGCATTTTCAGTGAAACTATAACACCAGATTTCCAATTTTGTGCTGCGAAAGGGATCGACACAACTCAATTGCCTCATATCAAAATTGGAAAAGGTATATAGTGGAAGACAGGAATGTAGCCTTGGAGAGTGAAGGCTATCGTGAAGGTTGCACAGCTGCATAAATTTTGCCATCCCATTGGTGAAGTAGAGCCCTGTTTGAACAATTAATGCCAGTCCTCAGTGGCCAAACGGATTTCACTCATTCACCATAAGCAACCAGAAACTCATAGTTATGCCAAGTCAATGAGTGGATTTTAGAGCCACATTGGTTCAATGATGTAAATCACAAGTTCTCGCCCTCCACAGGACTCCTGATGTCACATCGGTAGAATGGGATGCTGCTAACCTCTATGTGTGTGCAAAAGTCCTAGGAGAAAGGTTACATGGGGAACAATGAAATTTACTCAGCCAAAGCTTAGCTGACCCACTTCTTCCGTAGGCATCTCATTCACATCTTTATTTTCTGCACCCTTTAACCATTCTGGCCTTCAATATCCCTTTTCAGAGAGGAGGCAAAAGTGAGAATGTTTATTCAAGATGTTAAGTTGAGTTCATGGAATAAACAGTGTTTTGTGTTTAAACACCCACGTGTCCATAATTGAAACACCACACCTAGGGAAAAAGCCGTGTGCTCGGAAAAGCAACAAATCCATTAAAGGGAGAGGTTGGTTGAACACCATGATACATTTTGGGTTCTGAAAACGCCTCGCCCATAATAATTGGGGGCTCAAGGGGGTTAAAAGTCTCTCTATTGGATTGGTTTTTGTGAACTTAAAGACAGTGAAGGATTGTTGCTTTTCCGGTGTGATATTTTAGTTCAAGTGGGGAGAGTGTTATGAACAATGGCTCTGTCAGAGGCTCAGAAGATTTTGGGGGTGGAGAATGTCACACGTAGTACTTTACGGACAGAAATGAAAAGCAGACTGTTAGATTTGGCAAGAACATTGCAGTTAACATTACCTAACAAAATGCGAAAAGGTGAAATAATTATGGCGGTGGTTAAGTATTTAAAATTGCCTGTGATAGAGTTTTACTCATTGGAAATGGCAAAAATTCAGTTGCAAATTCAACAAATGGAACATGAGAAAGAATTAAAGCGACTTGAATATGAGAGTGAGAGAGAGGAAAGAGAGAGAGAAAGAGTGAGAGCGAAAAAAGAAAAGGAGAGAGAAGAAAGGAGAAAAGAAAGAATAGCCAGAGCAGAACAAAAAGAAAAAGAAAGGGAGATACAGATCAGGGAAAAAGATAAAGAGAGGGAGTTTGAACTTCAGAAAATGGCCATGAAATATGACAATCAGTTAACATTGGCAGACGTAAAGGGAAACATACAGTTGGATGATAGTGATGAGGATAGTGAGAAAAAGCGTCATAGTCGAAGGCTTGGTGGAAATCTAGTTAAATATGTCCATGCATTGCCAAGGTTTGACGAGAAGGAAGTGGAAGCCTTTTTCATTTCATTTGAGAAGATAGCTAAACAAATGAAATGGCCACAGGACATGTGGGTGTTACTGATTCAAACAAAGCTGGTAGGTAGAGCTAGTGAAGTGTTTGTATCACTACCGGAGGAGGTATCTGGAACGTATGAGGAGGTGAAGAAATCCATCTTAAGTGCATATGAGCTAGTGCCTGAAGCTTATAGACAAAGGTTTAGAAATTTAAGGAAAGAATTTGGTCAAATATACATGGAGTTTGAAAGGCTCAAACAAAGTAATTTTGATAGGTGGATAAGGGCTTTGAAAATAGACCAAACGTATGAAACTCTCAGAGACATTATACTGTTGGAGGAGTTTAAAAATTCAATTCCTGATGTAGTGAGAACTCATGTGGAAGAACAGAGGGTTAAAACTGCTAGATTAGCAGCGGAAATGGCAGATGATTATGAATTAGTTCATAAATCAAAGATTGGTTTCCAACATCAGTTTTAGCCGGTGAGGGATAGAAACTGGGGACATGAGAAATACTCAAGTGGTAAAGGTAAAGGTGCTCTGATGGGAGACAATAAAGAGAGTGTACCTCAGATTTCAAAAGAAATCCAGGAGGGTGGAAAAGAAATGAAAAGTTTCAGATGTTTTCACTGTAATAAACTAGGCCATGTAAAGTCACAGTGTTGGTGGTTGAAGAAAAGCACTGGGAAGGCTGATGTGGTAAAACAGGATAAGACAATGGGATTTTTTAGCGTGGTAAAGGAAAGCCCAAGGGAAGCGAAGGAGGTGCAAACGATTGTCCAGCCTGTTCAAGAAGTAATTGTTAAGAAGGTACCAGATGTATTTAAAGAATTTACTTGTGTGGGCAAAGTTTACTCATATGTATCAGGAGGAGCAGGTATAGAAGTCACAATTTTAAGAGATACAGGGGCTCGTCAATCTTTAATGGTAAGAGATGAGGAATTATGTAGTTTGGGAAGAATGTTGCCAGAAAAGGTGGTGATATGCGGAATTCAGGGTGAGAGGAGTAGCGTTCCATTATATAAGGTAAGGTTGGAAAGTCCAGTAAAGTGTGGTGAAGTGGTAGTAGGAGTAATAGATAAACTGGTTTATCTTGGGAAATGATATAGCTGGATCACAGGTGGGAGTGATGCCTGCTGTGGTTGATAAGCCAGTGGAAAATCAGTCAACTGAAGTGTTGAAGGACGAATATCCTGGGATTTTTCCTGATTGTGTAGTAACAAGGTCGCAAAGTCACAGGTTAAGACAAGAGGAGAAATCAAAGAGTGAAGATGAAGTTGAAGTGCAATTATCAGAAACGATTTTTGATCAGATGGTTGAAAAAGAACAAGAACAGGTGGAGAATGAGGCGGATATTTTTAGTTCAGGAAAATTGGCGGAGTTACAACAGAAAGATGTAGAAATAAAACCGATATATCAGAAAGCATATACGGAAGAGGAATCTGAGAGTATACCAGAGTGTTATTACTGTAAAAATGATGTCTTGATGAGAAAATGGAGACCTGTACATATGCAGGCGGATGAAAAGTGGGCAGAAGTTCATCAAGTAGTATTGCCGGTAGGGTATAGAAAGGAGGTGTTGCGAGTTGCACATGAGGTACCAGAGGGAGGTCATTTGGGAATAAGGAAAACTCAAGCTAAAATCCAGAAACAATTTTATTGGCCTGGACTACATAAAGATGTAGTTAAATTTTGTCAATCATGTCACACATGTCAAGTGATAGGGAAACCTCAAGCAGTGATAAAACCAGTGCCCTTAATACCAATTCCAGCATTTGAGGAACCTTTTACAAGGGTCCTAATCGATTGTGTCGGACCGCTTCCTAAAACAAAAAGTGGGAATCGATATCTTTTGACTGTAATGGATGTGTCTACTAGGTTTCCAGAGGCCATTCCAGTACGTAATATTACAGCTAAAAGGATTGTGGAGGAGATACTTAAATTCTTTACTAGATATGGACTACCCATAGAAATTCAATCGGATCAAGGATCAAATTTTACTTCAAAGTTATTCAAAGAAGTTGTGGCTAGCTTAGGAATAAAACAATTTAAATCAACTGCATACCATCCAGAATCGCAGGGCGCATTAGAAAGGTGGCATCAGACATTAAAGACAATGTTGAGGTCGTATTGTCAAGATTATCCAGAGGATTGGGATAAAGGAATCCCATTCGTATTATTTGCAATTAGGAAGGCACCTAATGAGTCTACCAAATTTAGTCCTTTTGAACTAATTTTTGGTCATGAGGTAAGAGGACCACTTAAATTGATTGAGGAAAAATTGGTGGGTGAGAAATCGGAAATTACACTGTTGGATTATGTGTCAAATTTTAGGGAACGATTAAATAGAGCAGGTGAATTGGCTAGACAACATTTGAAAGTTGTACAAAATGTGATGAAACGGGTAGCGGACAAGAAATCCAAAGTTTGTTGTTTTGCCAGTGGGGATAAAGTTTTTGTGTTGTTACCAGTGGTAGGGGAGCCTGTAAAAGCTAGGTTTTGTGGACCGTATCAGATTGAAAGGAAATTAAGTGAGGTGAATTATGTGGTAAAAACACCAGACAATAGTTTCTTGGCTATCATTAAGACTTTTAATTCCAGATTTTTATTGAATCCAAATTTCACCAACTGTAGTGGCGGGATTTGATCCTGGGTCCCTATGGCATTATTCTGGGTCTCTGGTCTACTCGTCCAGTGACAATGCCACTGCCTCCCAGGGTGCCAGGCTGGCAGTACCAAGGTTCCTGGTGGCAGAGGGAATGCCAGAGTGCAATCCTGCCCTGCCCTGGACCACCCAGGTCTTTAATGGCATGGGAGACCCATCCAGGTGCCATTATGACTGGTCCACATTTGTGGAAACCAGTACTAAACTGGCGAGGTCTCCCAGGCATGGCTGTTAGGTCCCAGGCACCAGGAAAGTCATGTCAGTGAGACGTTCCCCAAAAGGTCACCCCGGATCTAACAATGCTCCACTGAGGTGTGTCTCTCTGCACTGGTGGAGGGTGTGGGTGAGCGCTGTGATGATTTTTTCTGAGCCCCATTATTTGCAGTTGTGCTCTGGGGGCTCAGCTGCTTGGCTGGCTAGCTGGCTGCAATCTGCTGGTACCTGAAAAATGAATTGCAGGATTCGGTGAAGTGATAGGGCTGAGATCCGTGCTAGGTTATTATGAAAGTCCTCGCTCTGCATCACCATAAGAATGGTCCTGGTCCTTGCCAGTGAGCCCTGCAGCAGCCTCCTCATACTCATTGAGGGCGAGGATCTCTGCCTCCCTTCGTGGGTCTTGCCTCGCTCTTTCTTATTGTGTGCAATTCTGACCTGCAAGGAGATAAAAGACTCATGATCAGAGAGGATGGAGTAGAGGTTGGGTTAATTACATGTCCCCTGTGTGAGTTGTGCACAAATTAGAATGGACAGAGAATGGAGTGTGAGCAACAAGACAGATAGGATGGTGATATCGTGAAAATCTTGTTGAGAGAGTCAGTGTTAATGTGTGCCCCCCACAACTGAATGTGTGAGATCCATGAAGAGAGATGCTGTTTGAGTACATGATGCCATGCTGGGAGGTTGCTAGTGGAGGGAGCTGAGAGAGAACTTACCCTGGCAGCGCGGATGAGATCATTCATCCGTTTCCTGCACTGGACACGGCTTCGCAGGTGGGTGGTAGACGCAATGACGTCAAGAGCAATGGCCTCCTAGGCCAGTGTGGTAACGTTTGTGTGCTTCTTTGAGCTATCCCTGGGGTACAACAAATGTCAGTGGGCTGCTGACATTCTACACAATCTTGTGAAGGCAGGAGAGAATGATATGGACTGATGTTTAAATATGGCACTGGGTTCGCTGAAGGCAGGCAGATGAATTAGTTGCCGGCCTGTGAGGTGATTCAGAGGGGAATGCAGCTGTGCATAACTTATGAGGTTCCAAGTGTAGAATCTGGCGCCGGATCACGCCATTCTGGCCAGTGAGAAAGGTGCCATCGGAGTCGCCTGTCACCTCACTTAGTCTCAAAAATGAAGAATATCTTATATGTAAAGAAGTGAGTCTGGAAATGGTGTTCTGAGATTATCAGTTTTCAAACTTTAACACACATTTATCTGCTTTATATTCATTCAAGAGATTGGACTGTCATAATGAGTTCCTTATGTTGCTGTGTTGGTGGCCCATTGATGAATTCTTGAGGCATGTGTGTTTAAACATGAATACTTTTATTGGTAATTTGTAACAATTTACAATTACAAGCATAGTCAATCATGATGTTTTTCCCATCATGCAGGCTAGATGTTCACAGAGTGTAGTTTCTAGACTGCTGTCTGACCATGTGACTACATACATCACACTATGGACAGTGCCACCCTCTAATCCCATGTTACCCCTTGCTTTGCTGAGCACCTGACATGTGCATGCAGGTACATGTCATCACATGGGCATTGCTGACGAGGCCATCATTAATTGCCCATCCCTAATTGCCCTTCAGAAGATGGTGGTAAACTGCCTTTTTCAACTGCTGCGCTCCATGTGGTGTCGGAACACTGATGGGGAGAGGGTTCCAGGATTTTGAACAGCAATGGCGATATATCTCTAAGTCCGGATGGTGAGTGACTTGGAGGGAACTTAATGGCGCTGTGCCCATGTGTCTGTTGCGCTTGTCCTGGTAGATGGTAGGAATATTGGTTTGGCAGGTGCTGTCTAAGGAGCCTTCGTGAGGTTCTGCAGTGCATATTCTAGATGGCACACACTGCTGCCACTGTGCATTGGTGGTGGGGGGAATGAATATTTGTGGATGGGGTGCCAATCAAGTGGGCTGCTTTGTCCTGGATTGTGACAAGATTCTTGAATATTGTTGGAACTGCACTCATCCAGGCAAGTGGAGAGTATTCCATTACACTCCTGACTTGTGATTTGTAGGTAATGGACACTTGGGAAAGTCAGGAGTTACACACTGGAAGTTTCCCACCTCTGATCTACTTTTGTAGCCACAATATTTGTATGACTGGTCCAGTTCAGTCTCTGGTCAATGGCAACCCCGCAATGTTGCTGGTAGGGTTTCAGCAATGATAATGCCATTGAATGTCAAGGGGCATGATTAGATTCTCCCTTGTCGGCGATGATCATTGCCTGGAACTTGTGTGGCGTGATCGTTGGCATGTCATTTGTCAGCCCAAGCCTGGCTATTGTCCAGGTCTTGCTGAATGTGTACATGGGCTGCTTCAGAATCAGAGGAGTCGCGAATGGTGCTGAATAGTGTACAATCGTCAACAAACATCCCACTTCCTATCTTCTGCTGGAAGAAAGATCATTGATAGAACAGCTGAAGATGGTTGGGCCTAGGACACCCCCCTGAGAAACACCTGCAGTGATGTCCTGTCACTGAGATGACTGACCTCCACCAACCACAACCATCTTCCTTTGTGACAGGTATGACTAACCAGCGGAGAGTTTTCACCGGGAGTCCCATTGACTCCAGCTTAGCTAGGGCTCCCTGATGCCTCACTCCGTTAATTGCTGCTTTGATGTCAAGGGCAGTCACTCTCACCTCATCTCTGGAGTTAAGCTCTTTTGTCAATGTTTGAAGGAAGACCGTAATGAGGTCAGAAACTGAGTGACCCTGGCAATACCCAAAATGAGCGTCCATGAGCAGGTTATTGCTGAGTAAGTGCCGCTTGATAGCAGTGCTGCTGGCTTGCCCTCGTGCACTCTTCATTGAATCATGGTTGATCTCCTGGCTCGGAGGAAATGATAGACATGCCAGAGGATATGCCAAGCCATGAGGTTACAGATTGTAGTTGAGTACAATTCTTCTGCTGTTGACGGCCCTCAGTGGCATGTTGAATTGCTAGATCTGTTCAAAATCGATCCTATTCAGCACAGTGGTCGTGCCACACAAAGTTGGGACTATGCCAATGGATCAGGATATACCAAGGGATGATGATAATGGTATCTGGGACAATATCTATAATAATAATCTTTATTGTCACAAGTAGGCTTACATTAACACTGCTGTAAGGTATTATTTCATTCGCTAGACCATGTCAGGTTTTGCTTGACTAGTCTGTGAGACAGTGCACACCCTAGTTTGGCACAAGCCCGATGCAACTAAATGGTTTGCTAGACCATTTTAGAGGGCAGCTAAGAGTCACCCACATTGCTGTGGATCTGGTCTGGTGTTCCCTGAAGAGCATGAGAAAATCAAATTGTTTTTTGATGACAATCAACAACGGTTTCATGGTCATCATTTGACTTTTAATTTCAGATATTTATTGAACCCAACTCCAGGTTGCCAGGGTATTACCCAAAGTCACTGGATTTCTAGTCCAGTGACAATAACATTACGCCACTACCTCCCCCTAGCAGTCACTGCAGTGCAATGGTGCCTGAATACATAATATCACTTGGCCTACATCCGTAAAGCACTCCCCTCAACACACAAAGTTCTCATATTCATATGTTTCGAGTATTATGTTTTTCCTGCATTAAATAGATTATAAGATTATGGCACAGGCCAAGGCTTCATTCCTTCTGCCCCTCCAATCACAAAGGGACATATGAACAATGAACGAGAAGGAAAAAATATAAGGAGGTAAAAATGCACATCACTGAATCAATGGGTGGGATTCTCCGACCCCCCCGCTGGGTCGGAGAATCGGCCGGGGGTGGAATGAATCCCGCCCCAGGCGACCGCCGAATTCTCCGGCACCGGAGATTCGGCGGGGGCGGGAATCGCGCCGCGCCGGTCGGCGGGCCCCCCCCCCCGGCGATTCTCCGGCCCGCAATGGGCCGAAGTCCCACTGCTGTAATGCCGGTCCCACCAGCGTGAATTAAACCACCTCCCTTACCGGCGGGACCAGGCGGCGCGAGCGGGATCCGGGGTCCTGGGGGAGGCGCGGGGCGATCTGGCCCCAGTGGGTGTCCCCACGGTAGCCTGGCCTGCGATCGGTGCCCACCAATCCGCGGGCGGGCCTGTGCGTGGGGACACTATTTCCCCTCCACGTCGGCCATAGCCTCCGCAATGGCCGACGCGGAGGTGTCCCCCCCCACCCTGTGCATGCGCGGGGATGACGTCAGCAGCCGCTGACGCTCCTGCGCATGCGCGGACTTCCGCCGGCCAGCGGAGTCCCTTCTGCCCCGGCTGGCGTGGTGCCAAAGGCCTTCCACGCCAGTCGGCGGGATGGCAACCACTCCGGCGCAGGCCTAGCCCCTAAAGGTGAGGGCTTGGCCCCTAAAGGTGCGGAGAAATCTGCACCTTTGGGACGGCCCGACGCTGGAGTGGTTCACGCCACTCCATCCCGCCGGGAACCCCCGCCCCGCCGTGTAGGGGAGAATCCCGCCCAGTGTTTCTATTTGCAATGATCGAATAAATTAAACTGAAATCAATGACTGGCAATGAATCACGGACCAAGAAATAAATAAGTGCACAGAGGAATTTGACCAGGGATGGCAGGATTGTCGTTAGAGGAGAGATTGGGTCGACTGGGCCTGTGTCCACTGGAATTTAGAATAATGAGAGGGGATCTCATTGAAACATTATTGTTTCTGAAACTCTGACAGGGTTCAACAGACTGGATGCAGGGATGTTGACTCCTCTGGCTGGAGGCCCTAGAACAAGGGATCACAGTCTCAGGATATGTGGTAGGCCATTTAGGACTGAGATGAGGAGAAATTTCTTCATTCAGGGGATGGTGAGCCTGTAGCATTCTGTCCCATAGAAGGCCGAGGAGCTAAGCCACTGCTTATTGTGGTAAAATGGCCGAATTCTGGGTTGGAAATAAAATTGGACATTTTAAATGAAATCACACGCAGCTCCTGGCCTGCTGAAAATTCACCTTATATGGGATAAGGTTACATGCGGACAATGCACCTACAATGGACCCCTGTGGTTGGGTTCCTGGTTCCTGCAAAGTTGCAGTCGACAACACCTTGGGTATTGCGAGACCTCATTGGCTGAGGGCCAAAGAACTTTCTGGCAGGGTGAGAAAAGGGGTATAATGATCAACCACCAGGACCCTCCCCAGCGAAGACTCGCAGAAGCAGCAGACAAGATTGGAAGACCGATCGCAGATCGAAGGAAGCAACGTACGAGACCCACCTTCGTGAACAAAGGCCCTGGGGAATTGAAGCTCAGAGAATCGGACCCGCAGCTGAACTGAGTCCATCGGCTCAGGTTGTATTAAGAATCTTGGATCATTTAGAATGTTGGATGAACTAAGAAGGGTAACCCTAACCATAATCCTAACCCGAACACTACAGTTCTTACAGTTTGATAAATAAAGTTGGTTGAATAATAATAATCTTTATTATTATCACATGTTGGCTTACATAAACACTGCAGTGAAGTTACTGTAAAAATCCCCCAGTCGCCACATTCCAGCACCTGTTCAGGTACGCAGAGGGAGAATTCAGAATGCCCAGTTCACCTAACAGCACGTCTTTCAGGACTTGTGGGAGGAAACCAGAGCACTTAGTATTTGTCCTTTGTTCATCTCACAAAGAAAGACAACGGAGTAAAATGTTTGAGTAGCAAACTGGCCGAAGTGTCTGAGGTTTTACAAACAACAATATATTTAAGAAGGAATAGATAAAGGTATCAAGGGGTATGGGGAGACCACTAGAGCATGGCATTGAGAGAGGGGCAGACATGATCATGTTGAATGGCAGAGTCAGCTCGAAGGGCCGAATGGCCTACTCCTGCTCCAATTTTCTATGTGTCGATTGTGCATTAGGTGAAGTTATTAACAGAGTTCAGTCCTGACCACAATATTGAGACAATTGCCAATTTTTCCCACAGGTTTTCTGGCCTTGGGCGATCAGATTCACACAATTAACTGACCTTGCTATATTTCTCCATCTTATTTTTCACTATTCTATTATTTTGACTGACCTGCTGCATCTCTGAATGTTTCTCTCCATAACTCCCATGTCAATATACCATACCATATGTTCTTCGTTCTCCGTAGCCTGGCCATGTTGAAAACATGATTTATCACATTGTCTGCAACTCATTTCTACCTAGGATATAAAAGCTGTGGAATTTTATCCCTGTGTTCCCCTTTTCACAATTCCTCCCATCTACAGGGATTTGAACACCAGACTTCGCAATACCTAGTCACAATTCTTTTTTTACCACATCAGTTTTCAGCCTTGGTGGTGTCCTACATCATCTTTGGACCTTCAACTTGATTTATCAATGATCAAGATCTAAACTGTGGTCATTACAGTTTTCATATTATTTTATTTTCCTCATTCATTCAAAAAACAATTTGTAGTTTATTTTGTTGGGTTAACTGCATATGGCTTCGTCCTGAATACAAGCAAACAAGCAAACCACGTAATTAGTTTTATTAATTTGCAGTCAATTATGTGTGAAAGGCAGCATCCAGGGAATAGATTCTCCGTTTCAGGGACTATGTCCCCAAGCCGTTGTGAAAACTGAGGCCTTTTACACCAGAAAAACTGTCGTCAAAAGCCCTGCAGGAGGCTAGCAGGGAGCAGTTGTGAAGCTCGCAGCTCCAGCTGCAGATTTGGGCCACTGTGCTTCTGGGTCGGAGGCCGCGAATACGCACGACAGCGGCCGCGCCGTGCTCCATGGCGGACTCAGACCGCGGAGCTGGACCATGGAAATAGTGCCCCCGATTGGCCGTGCGCCCAACCTGGGCCGCCCACTCAAAAATACGCCGGTCCCGTATGAGGCCTCCCCTGCCCTCCGATCGGCCCACCCCGATTATGGCGGCCGCGGACTGAGTCCGCAGCCGCCACGCGATTATCCCGAACGGCAGGACCAGATTAGATCCACACCGTTGGGACTTCGGCCAGTCAGTGGCGGAGAATAGCAGGGTGGGCCTCTGCCAATGGCCACAGGTGGGGATACACGGCACCGCGTACTCCCCAGGTACGCCGCTTTTCGTGGGCTGCAGAATCGAGGAACCGGCGCCGGTCCCGATTCCATACGTGGAACTGGATTCGCCGCCCTGCCGCCAGACGCGATTTCGGCATCGGGGTGCGAAGAATCCAGTCCCAGATATTTTATGAAAACATCTTCAATGCTCTGTGGCATTGCTGCTTTACAACATCTAGTTGCTTCATCGCACACGTTATGAATATTGCTGACAAGTGAGGCAGATTTGCACTGATCAGTACACACGTGAGTTTGCCAAATTTCAAATGATCACAACATTGATGCCACAAGAGAAAATGGTGCTGATTTGCTGGCAGGTCCACTCTGATTAGCCTGTCCGTTGAAATGGAGAAAGCTTTGAGGAATGACAGGCTCCCCAAGTTCCCTGGTAATTCAAAAAAGCAACAAAGCTTGAACATATTCCTTTTGTTTGCAGAAAACAGGTCCCTGTGTATGAATGTATGTCCTTTAAAGCAAGTGTAAATGAGCCCGTTATGAAGTCGACTGATTACCTTGAATTGGTTGTCAGATTAGTTATGAGGGCATTCAGGATTGTTCAATAAGTTCTGCCCAAACATGGAACCACACCTAACAGTAGACGCTTTGTTTTGGATTTTGCAAACGCGGGCTGTTTGAGTCCAATCTGTACACTTCCTATTATGAACTATCAAAGGAACATGCTGTGTGATTCGATCAGCCAATCATTGGGGCATTTAGCCTGTGTGCCTGGCATCACACCAGTACTGAAATTCACACACAAAGCTACTCAATTGTGTGATAGGTTGGTGGTCAGGTTGGTGAAAGGTACCACTCACATTACCACTGCATAGCAACAGCGTCAAATGGCTTGGTTAACATGTTGTACAAATTCTAAACATTTTCCAGGGTAACCTGAAGTAATCCAGACACTTTTGAAGTCAGTAAGTGTCAATCTTTGGCCCATTTATGATTTTGCATGATACACAGCAAACAACGATCTGATCAGGATAGCCATTTTCCCACAGGATAGCTTTGATGTGCAGTGTATCAAGTTTGCAAGTGGGAAACGGCTAGGGCACTGCTTAATCAGCCTATGCTTGCAAAACCCAAGACAAAAGTCCACGATTAGATGTGATTCACATTTATCAGTGCCTCTCCACCCTTTTTTCTGTTTCACATCATTCTTCCCTCCTCTTCCTTGACTTACCTGACTCTGTTTCTGGTGATAGGCTACCAACTAACATTTATTAAAAATCCATTGTCTTACACAGCTACCTCAATGATATTTCCTCAGACTCTACACCTTGTAAAGATTCCATTCCATTCTCCCAGTTCCTCCATCTCTGTCACATCTATTCGGGTGATGCAACCTTCCACACCAACACACCCAAGATGTCTTCATCCCGGAGCCAAGGATTTGACAGGGCCAACGAGCGTGTCTGCCATATTTCCTGCACTTCTGCTCTCACACCTTCCCCTCCTTCCTATAGAGGCAATAACGTTCTGCTCCTATCTCACCAGTCACAATATTCAGCAGATCACTTTCCACCATATTTGCTACCTCCAGCATGATGCCACCACCAAAAACATCTTTCTCTCCTCTTTCAGCATTCCAAAAGAACCATTCCCTCTGTGACACCATGTTTCACTCCTCAATCACTCCCAACACCTCAATTCCATTCCATAGCACCTTTTCATGAAAATGCTAATTTATCTCCTCTCAAATCAGCATCCATGACCCCAAGCACTCCTTCCAGATGAAGCACTTCTCTCAATTTGGTCTACAGTGTTATGGGCCAGGGTTTAGAGAACCCCCAAAATGTATCATAGAGTTCACCTGACCCACAACTTTTAATAGATTGTGGTTATGGGGGGGCACACGAGCCTACCTTATAGGTGTGATGTAACAGAGATTTATAGTGCTTTTAAATTAAAACAATTGTTTATTTATGATACCAGTTAACACTTTATAAACCCACAGTAAACATCGTAACAACTATCAACACCAATAAATCCCCAAAGAATACAGTACTCTATAGATAACCCTTACTAAATTCCCAAACAACATCCGGAAGACAAAAGACCCTTTTAAAGAGATCAGGTTTAAATTCACTATTGAGAGCAGTCAGCACTTTGAAATCACCCAATTGATTTGGAGACAGTCTTTAGTTTGCAGAGAGAGATCCTTATATAGCTCCTTGCTTTGCCTGCAGCTATCCAGTTCTCCAAACGAAACTAACCACACCCTGTAGCAAACAGCCTAAAACGAAAGTAAAGCGGACAGACAGCGCAGCTTCACCCACACTCTGACATCACTGATAAACACCCATTTCTTAAAGGTACTCTCACATGACAACAGCATTCTACGTACTGGGGAGACCAAACACATATGGGCTGACTCCTTTGTGAAACACTTCCATTTAGTCCATGAGTATGACCCCGAAACTCTGGTGGCCTGTTATTTTAATTCTCCATTTGCTGTCATGGTGACAGCTCTGTCCTTGACTTGCTGCATTGTTCAGTGAAGCTCATCGCAAGCTTGATGAACAGCACCATATCTTTCAATTAGGCACTTTGTAGCCGTCCAGACTCAATATTGAGTTCAACAATTTCAGACCATAATCTCTGCCCCCATTTGGTTTCCATGCATTTGCTTTTTTTGGTTTTTCTCTTATTTTTGCTTCAATACGAGCATAAGAATTAGGAGCAGGAGTAGGCCACTTGGTCCTTCAAGCCTGGTCTGCCATTCAATAAGATCATGAGTGATCATTCGCAGTGTTCGCAAAGTGGGTTTAGGATCGCTTTTAAGGAACAAACTGGTCTGCCTTTGGTTTTACAGAGTGAAAACTGGCATAACCACCACTAAATTTAGCCTTTACACCCAGAGATAGGACCTTGTGTGCTCATAGATTTCATATCTATGGGGGCAGCACGGTAGCATTGTGGATTGCACAATTGCTTCACAGCTCCAGGGTCCCAGGTTCGATTCCCGGCTTGGGTCACTGTCTGCGGAGTCTGCACATTCTCCCTGTGTGTGCGTGGGTTTCCTCCGGGTGCTCCGGTTTCCTCCCACAGTCCAAGGATGTGCAGGTTAGGTGGATTGGCTATGCTAAATTGCCATTAGTGTCCAAAATTGCCCTTAGTGTTGGGTGGGGTTACTGGGTTATGGGGATAAGGTGGAGGTGTGGACCTTGGGTAGGGTGCTCTTTCCAAGAGCCGGTGCAGACTCGATGGGCCGAATGGCCTCCTTCTGCACTGTAAATTCTATGATTCCCGCCTGCCCCCGGTAACCTTTCAGCCCTTGCTTATCAAGAATCCATCTACCTCTGCCTTAAAGATATACCAAAACTCTGATTCCACCACCTTTGAGGAAGAGAATTTCAAAGACTTGCAATCCTTTGAGAGAAAAACATTCTTCTCCTTATTGTCAAACAGTGACCCCCTCGTTCTAGATTCTCCCATAAGACAAACCGTTCTCTCCATACTCACATAATAAAAGCAAATTACTGCAGATACTGGAAGCTGAAATAAGAACAGAAAATGCTGGACACATTCTGCAGGTCTGACAGCATCTGTGGACATATGACCATAAGATATAGGAGCAGAATTAGGCCATTCGGCCCATCGAGTCTGTTCCACCATTCAATCATGGCTGATGTGTTTCTCATCCCCATTCTCCTGCCTTCTCCCCATAACACCTGATCCCCTTATTAATCAATAACCTATCCATCTCTGCTTAAAGACACTCAGTGACTTGGCCTCCACAGCCTTCTGCGACAATGAGTGCCACAGATTTGCATCCCGCTGCCTGAAGGAATTCCTCCTCATCTCAGTTTTCAAGGATTGTTCTTTCAGTCTGAGCCTGTGCCCTTGGGTTCTAATCTTTCCTACTAGTGGAAACATCTTCTCCACGTCCACTCTACCCGGACCTCTCAGTGTTCTGTAAGTTTCAATGAGATTCGCCTCATCCTTCTAAACTCCATCGAGTACAGACCCAGAGTCCTCAACCACTCCTCATATAAGACGTCCTTCATTCTGGGGATCATTCTTGTGAACCTCTTCTGGATCCTCTCCAAGGCCAGCGCAGTACATCCTTGCTCTAGTATTCTAGCTCTCTTGAAATGAATGCTAACATTGCATTTGCCTTCTTAACTGCCAACTGAACCTGTATGTTAACCTTAAGAGAATTCTGAACTAGGATTCCAAAGTCCCTTTGAGCTTCAGATTTCCCATTTAGAAAATAGTCTATGCCTCTATTTTTCCTATCGAAGTTCATAACCTCACACTTTTCCATATTGCATTCCATCTAATACGTTTTTGCCCACTCTCCTAGCTTGTCCAAGTGCTTTTGCAACCTTCCTGCTTCCTCAATACTACCTGCCCCTCTGCATATCTTTGTATCATCTGCAAGCTTAGCAACAATGCTCTCAGTTCCTTCTTCCGGATCATTAATGTATATCGTGAATAGCTGTGGTTCCAACATTAACCCCTGGGGAACACCACTAGCCATCCTGAAAAGGATCCCTTTATCCCCACTCTCTGCCATCTGCCAGTCAGCCAATCCTCTATCCATGCAGTACCTTGCCCCTAGCACCATGGGTTCTCATCTAATTAAGCAGCCTCCTGTACAACACTTGTCAAAGGCCTTCTGAAATCCAAGTACATCAGGTTCACTGGCACTCCTTTGTCTAACTTCCTTGATATCTCCTCAAAGAATTCTAACAGATTTGTCAAGCATGAACTCCCCTTGACGAATCCGTGCTGACGCAGTCCTATTTTACCATACACTTCCAAGTGCTCCGCAATCTCTCAATAAAGGACTCTAAAATCGAAGTCAGGCTCACCGGCTTATAATTTCCCATTTTCTGTCTCCCTCCCTTCTTAAACAGGCATGATACATTAGCCATTTTCCAGTCCCCTGGGATCTTCCCTGACTCCAGTGATTCCTGAAATATCACCACCAATGCCTCCACTATTTCCACAGCTATCTCCTTCAGAACCCTGGGGTGTAGTCCATCCAGTCCAGGTGATTTATCCAAATTCAGACCTGTCAGCTTCCCCAGCACTTTCTCTTTAGCGATGGCCACTACACTCACCTCTGCCCCCTGACTCCTTTGAGGTTCTGGTATGGAGAGAGAATGGAACTAATGTTTTGGGTCTGGATGCCTCTCTGTCAAAGCCACACCTATCCTGCCAAGACTCTTCAGGATCTTAAATGTTTCATTCACGTTGCCTCTTACTCGTCTAAACTCTAATGGTTACAAGCCTAACCTGTCGAACCTATCCTCAAAAGACAACCTGTCCAATCTAGGTATTGGTGTAATAAACTTGCACCACATGGGCTGCAGCAGTTCAAGCTGTCAGCTCACCACCACCTTCTCAAGGGCAATTAGGATTGGGCAACAAATACTGGCCTGGCCAGCGGCGCCAACATCCCTTGAATGAAGAAAAAATAAAGGTTGTCTGAACTGTTTCAATGCAGATTTGGTCACTCCAGATTCGGTCCTTTCTGGACCTCACCATGAACAGCTCACCGGCGGAGGGTGCGAAACTCTCAAACCTAGGTCTCGCAGATGCAAATTCTGTTATGGCCCTCTCATGAGATTTAATGATCAGAACAGGATTGGCTCATGCATTGAATGGGCCGATAAAATCACACCCGCTATTTTCTATCCTCATGGAACACTCACAGAATCTAGGGAATTTTGGAAAACTAAAACGAATGCATCAGCTATCTCACTGGCCACTTATTTAAAGACCCAAGAATGAAGTCCATCAGGTCCCAGGAACTTGTTAGCCTGCAAGCACCAACAATCACTTCCCCGGTGATTGTAATTTCCTAAGTTCCGCCCTCCTTTCTATTTCCTTTCTATTTCCCTGCATGTCCTCTCCCCTGTCCCTCCCCTATCCCCGCACTCCTGGCCCCATCGGTGCCCAGCACTGTGGGGGCTTCTGGCCCTGGCGTCCGTCCCTGCTCCCTGGGGTGCCGTTGACTGGCGGGACCCTTGTCAGTGCTATCCTCCGCGGTCCCTGTCCAGCACCCCCCTGTAGTGGCTACTTTGAGCATTGTCCTTGGCTGGGCCGCGTAATGCCCCGCCAGCGGGTGACAGCCAGTTGCTGGGGGTATAGGGGAGAGTGGGGTGCGGGGTTGGGGCTGGGGCGGCAGGGGTGATGCAATGGAGTGTGGGGGCTGGGGTGTGATGGTGGTGGGATGGAGAGTGGGGGTTGGGATGCGAGGGTGGTGGAGTGGAGGGTGAGGGCTGGAGTGCTGGGTTTGTGGGATGCAGGGGCACCCAAACGGCCAGTGGCACTCTGCAGAACCAGGGACCAAGGTGGGTGGTCAGTGGGGTGCGCAGCAAGATGCCTGCCTTGCAGGACGCGGCAATGGTGGTCCGTATCTGGACACCGTTCCAGTCCCATGGGGGGTCACCCTGGCACCATGGCCTGTCCCCCTGTCACCCCCAATCCCGCCCTGGCAAGGCCCACTCCCTCAGGACCAGCAGCCCACGGTCGCCCCTCTCCGTATCCTACCTCCCTCATGAGCCACAGCGCCCATTATCTGATTTTTAAAAGCAGAAGGGAACCTCACTGTTGGGAATCTCCCCCAGTGGAGATGGAGAAACGCCCGGCCCCGGAGAATACCGGGTTAGGCCAGTAGTGATATGCAAATGCCGTTTACTGTACGTGCGAAGTGGAACGCATTGACGCCGCTGTCGAGGCACCGGAGAATTGCGATTTGGCGTGAACCTCCACCCGCCTTTCCCAATTTTGGTGTCGGTCGACGGAGAATCCTGCCCACGATGTTTTGGTCTCAACTACTTTCTGTGGTAGCGAATTCCACCACTCTCTGAGAGAAGACATTTCTCCTTATCTCAGACCTATTACTTTGCCTTAAGTTTAAGTTTAAAATACTTGGGTCACTGTCTGTGTGGCGTTTTCACATTCACTCTGTATGGGTTTCCTCCGGTTGCTCCGCTTCCCTCCCACAGTCTAAAGGTGTGCAGGTTAGGCGGATTGACCATGCCAAATTGCCCTTGGTCTCCAGGGATATGCAAGTTAGGATATGGAGTTTTGGAGGTAGGGCAGGGTGGGCCGGTGTGAGGTGATCTTTCAGAAGGTCAATGCAGACTGGATGGGCTGAATGGTCTCCTTCTGCACTGTAGTGATTCTATACTATACTTGGACCCACTTTTATCTCCACTCAAACTGAATTTAAAATGTAATCACATTATGATCGCTGCTATCTCAGAGCACCTACACTATGACGCCATTTATTAATCCTATCTCGTTGCATAATGTCAGGTTTAGTATAGCCTGTTGTCTGATTGATGCCAGAATGCGCTGTTGTGAGAAACTGTCCTGAATACTTTCTATGAATTCCTTAACTAGGCTATCTATGTCCATCAGATTTTCCTAGTCTACAGGTCAATTAAAATCCCCCATGATTCCTGCTGTACCTTGTCATGATATGCAGACATACAGATAATGATATACAGACAGGCACAGACAGGCATCTAATGAACACAGAGAACAGGACATGACCAATGAGCAGGCAGGACACTCAGGGGTGGTATCTCACTATAAAAGGCACGAGGCACTCACACTCCGCCTCTTTCCACTGATGAACATCCACAGAGTGAGTCAGGGTGTATGTACAGTATCACACCTCCAATACGTGGCTAAGAGCTAGTCTGGTTCAGTCAGACAGAGTAACCACACTTAGGTTAGCAGAGAGTCAAACTCACAGAGAACTCTGCTAACTGTACTATTAGTTCAATAAACCTGATTGAACTGACTTCAAGGTCTGGAGTATCTTTTTGATCTATGCTGCATCCAGTTGCAGCCAGTGTTATACCAGTGCACCTAACACGACACCTATCTAATGTGTTACTACTATAATTAATTAACAGGGCCACCCTTCCACCTTTTTCTAGCTTTCTAGCCTTTCTAAATCTCATCTATCCTTCAAAATTCAGGTCCCAACCCATGTCCTCTTGCAGCCATGTCTCTGTAATAACTATCAGATTGTACTTATTTATTTCTATTTGCATTAGCAGATTATCTGTTTTGTTTTGAATTCTATGTGCATTCAGATACACAGCCTTTAATTTTGTCCTTTTATTATTTTTGTAACCTCTAGCCTTATGTGCTGATTGTCTCTTAGATTTGTACTCCCAGTACTCTCTGTTCCTTCCTGTCACATCCTAGTTATCATTTCCCACATTTCAGATAGTAGCACACCTGCTGTAGTTATATCTTTGGTGTCCTTGTTTCTTTTTGTGACCAATCATCCATTGCTTTGTACCTGGAAGACTGATTCTTCCAGCAGTCAGTCTTTCCTGTCCTTGATCCTATCACAGACCTTCCCTTTGTCCTTTTACCTCTTGTTCAAAACCTGTTACCTTTCTAACTTATCCCAGTCCTGATGAAAGGTCAGCAACCTGAAACATTAACCCTGGGCTCGATTTGATGGCAATAAATCAGGTGGGCTGCCCACCCACAAAAGTAGGAAGCTCACTCACCATTTTGAAATGACCAATTAACAAGCGACTGAGATTCTTAATGATCCAATCACCTGCATTTTTCAGGAGTTGGATGGGAAAATGAGTACTTTACTGCAGCTATGATGAGGCAGCATAAGGGTGGAAGAAAAAGCCTGACACCTGGGCCATGGCTGAGTATTTCTTAAATGGTAAGAGATTAGAAAGTGGAGATTCTGCTGGTAAGGGGGCGGCATTTGCATGATTTTGGAGTTCATTTATGAATTGTTTCCAGCCATCCATAAGAAAAAATGAAGTTGAGAGAGCTTTTAAACGTGTAGCCATGACTGACGTCCTCTTCACAGCATAATCCTTCTACTACATGACATCCCAGCCTCGACTCCTGATTGGAGTTGATCCCCACTCATATGCATTTGACATCGGAACATCGGAGCAGGAGGAGGTCATTCTGTCCATCGAGCATGCTCAGCTATTCACCATGATCATGGCTGATCATCCACTCTGTTGTCTTTTTCCTGCACTAACCCCATGTCCCTTTCTTTCATTGGCATTTAGGAATATGCCAATCTATGTTTTAAACATACTCAATGACTGAGCTTCCACAACTCTTAAAACGTTCCAAAGATTCCCAACTCTCTGAGTAGGAAACAACCTCCTCACTTCAGTCCGAAGTGGTTTCTCCCGATATTTAAATTATGTCCTTGATTCTAGATGACCCATTCAAGTGAAGCATCTTATTGTGTCTTTCCTGAAATAATTATTTTAATTTCAATGAGATCACTTCTCATTCTTCGAAACTCCAGAGTATTCAGGTCCAGTTTTCCCAATCTTTCTTCATAAGAAAATCCCACCATCCCGGGAACAAGTCTAGTGAATCTTCATTGTACCCCCTCTATGGCAATAATATCCTTTCTGAGGTAAAAAAAAAACTGCACACAGCACTCCAGGTGCAGACTAACCAAGGTTCTATACAATTGAAGCAAGGCTCTGCTACTCCTGCACTCAAATGCTCTTATGATGAAGGCTAACATACAATTAGCCTTCTTACTTGCCCGCTGTACCTGCATGTTAGCCTTCAGTGACTTATTGATGAGGACACCCATCCCCTTTCTACATTTACACTTTCTACTCTCTTACCATTTAAGAAAGACTCTGCACATCTCTTCCGTCAACCAAAGTGAATAATCTCACATTTTTCCACATTGTATTCCATCTGCCATGTTCTTCCCACTCACTAAGTCTGTCCAAATTCTCTTGAGGCCACATTGCATCTTCCTCACACCCACCTAACTTTGTGTCATTTGCACACTTGGAAATATTGCATTTACTCCCGAAATCCAAATCATTGATCTATATTGTGAACACCTGAGGCCCAAGTTCTGATCCTTGCAGTACCTTACCAGTCACATTCGAGAATGACCCGTTTTATTCCTCCTCTGTTTTCTGCCTGTTAGCAAATCTTTAATTAATGCTAGTATATTACCTCCAATCTATATACCTTAATTTTGCTAACCAACCTCCTTTGGAAGACTTTACCAAAAATCTTCTGAAAATCCAAGTATACTTCATTCACCAGTTCCTCTTTATCAATTTTGTTCGTAACATCCTCAAAAAACTGCAATGGATTCATTAAACATGATAGCCCATTCGTATATCCATGTTGAGTGTGCCTAATCAGATCATTATTATCCAAGTGTCTACTTATTATGTCCTTTATAATACATTATAACATTTTCCAAATGACTGATGTAAGGCTAACAGGTCTGTAGTTCCCTTTTTTCTCTCTTCCTCCCTTCTTAAATAATGGGTGACATTTCTCCTTTCCAATCTGCAGGAACTGTTCCAGAAGCTATATAATTTTGCAAAATGATAACCAATTCATCCACTATCTCAATAGTTACCACTCATATTCTGGGATATAAAATATCAGGTCCTGCGGACATATCAACCTTCAGCCCCATTAATTTCGCCACTACAATCTTCTTACTGATGCTAATTTCCTTCAATTTCTCATTCTCCCTAGTCCAATGGATCTCTAATTTTGGGAGCTTTCTTGTATTTTCCACAATGATGACAATTACAAAGGAATCATTTCAGTTTCTCTGGCATTTCTCTGTTCCACATTATAAATTCTCCTGACTGCTTTAATGGACCCACAATTGCCTTAGCCACGTTTCCGTTTTACATACCTATAGAAGATTTTACAGTTTACATTCATATTCTATTCTTCCTTTCTTTGTCAGTTGCTTGGTCCTCCTTTGTTGCAATCTAAAATGCTCCCAATGCTCAAGTTTAGGACTATTTATGGCCGCTTTGTAGGCCTCTTCTTTAAATCCTGCACAATTCAAGCTTTCTTTAATAACCACGGTTGTCTGACTTTTCCTTTTTGGTTTTTGTGCCTTGAAGGAATGTATGGTTGCTGTAAATTATGTAATAATTATTTAAAGACTCTCCATTGTCTACGCACTTTTTAATGGAACTTCGCAATCCACCTCAGCCAGTTTGCCCCTCATACCTTCATGGTTTTCTTTGTTCATAGTTAACACCCTGGCTGCAGATTGAACTACCTCACATTCAAACATATTGTAAAATTCTATTATATTGTGGTCAGCCATCCCAAAAGGTTCTTTTACAATAAGGTTATTAATTAGCCCTTTTTTGTTACATCACATTAAATCTAAAATAGCCTTGTCTTCCAGTCGGTTCCGCAACACACTGCTCTAGAAACACACCTCTAACACACTCCAGAAACCTGTCTCCCACAGTATTAGAGCTCGCTTGGTTTAACTATTCCATGTGCAGATTGAAGCCACCCATGATTACTGTATTCCCCTTGCTACAAGCTTCTCTAATCTTCTGATTACTACCATGGCCCACATTACCACTGTTGTTTGGTGGCTCATAAACAACTCCTACCAATGTTTGCTTCCCCTGTTGTTTCTTAGCTCCAACCAAATGATTCCACATTTTATTCTTCCGATCTTAGATCCTCCCTTACTACTGCACTGGTCCCATTCTGTATAATTAGCACAATACCACCTGCTTTTACATTTTGACCGTCCTTCTTAAAAGTTGAATTTCCTTGAATTTCACAGTCTTGGTCACCCTATAGCCATATTTCCATAATAACAATAGATTATACCTACCTACTTCTATTTATGCCTTTAAATCATCTATCTTGTTGCGAATCCTGTGCGCATTCAGGTAGAATGTTCTTAATTGTGTCTTTCTGACATTATTCTGCATTCTGACACTTGATTGGCTGAGCTGAGTGGTGGAGGCATGAGCAAGTGGTCCTCTCACCTTCCGTTCCCTCAACCCACCTGTTATAACCCACAAGTATCGTACAGGGTGCGAAGAATTAACTTCCCCGTGCACCTGGCAGAATACGAGTCCCCCTGTTAAGGGGGAGGGGGACCTCTAAACAACGTCGAGTTGTATGATATATAAAGCCGGCCAGTTAGGCACCGGCAAGGCAGACCCAGTTGGGATCTACCGTGTGTGTACATAATAGTTATTGTAAATAAATTACATTTCTTTGAACTACCCGGTGTGGATTCCTTCATGGCTTTATAAAACCACCAAAAATCGTAAAATCAAACGCTCTGATTTTCTCTCCACTGATGTTGAGTATTTCCTGAATTTTCTCTTTTATTACAAACTTCCAGCATTTATAGGTTTCTGCTCTTGTTTAATTCTTATGTATCTGACCTGGATATTTTAGTTTCTCACCATTAGCACTTTTTAACTTTGGTTGTAAGGAGTTCTGGTTGCATCCAGGGCCTATGCAAATATCTAAAGAGAGCCTGTTTTGCACAGGCTCAAATGAAATGAAATGAAAATTGCTTATTGTCACAAGTAGGCTTCAATGAAGTTACTGTGAAAAGCCCCTAGTCACCACATTCTGGTGCCAGTTCGGGGAGGCTGTAACGGGAATTGAACCGTGCTGCTGGCCTGCCTTGGTCTGCTTTCAAAGCCAGCGATTTAGCCCTGTGCTAAACAGCCCCTGCAAGAAGGGAATTGGAAATTCATGGCAACAAAAAAGCTCTTTTAAAGGCAGCATGTAATCTGCCTACATACAGATGCTGGGGTAGGCCCTTAAGGGCTGCTCAATCTCAACTCTGTCCTCTTTCTGACAGGACTCTGGGGACCTTGCATCCATTATGATGATGACCTTGAGGCCAACAGGCATTTCAGTGGTGGGCAGAAGCCCCACCCCTGTGGAGATTTGCCTTGCCAAGGTGCAGCCTGGCCGAATGTCTAGACTTAAGGCATTTAACAGAGCGAACAAATAGAGCAATTGTGCAGTGTAGCTAGATAAATGTTTAAAGGGAGGAACGCAGTTAAAAAATGCAGAGAGGCAAATGGCATTCTGCATTTTCAACAATACAAAATCAAGGAAGTGATGTTAAATCTGAACAGTGTATTATGCTCCAGTATATTATGAACTTTCAATCAATACTTTATTTTTTTAAATAAACTGAACAGAAGGCTGCAAAAGGGTCACCTGACTTATTTTGCGGATTGAAAGCATTCCCTGTCTCATGAGGAAACAAAAGGAACACTTCAGATGGTATAAATTTTAAGCAATGTTTGGCAGCTATCTTTTAGTCACCATCAGATGGCACATTCTCCATGCCAGTGCCTCTACCAATCAGAGTCCACTTGCCAACCAATCAGCATTCTCTTCTCACACAGTATAAATTGTTGATTTCTCCTTATGCATGCATTCTTGCAAAGTACCTTGATGAGTACAAGATGAAAACTTTGCGATATCTCTTTTTTAACCATAATTAACATGAGGTAAATATGAAATAACAGGCAAACTATAGTCGAACACACCACACTGCACAGTAAATGGCAGCTGCAACCAAGAAGGATCCCATGGATTTCTCAGCAATCAACCCAGTCCTTAGTGTTCACTGTGAGTTGCACAATCTCATTAAATTATTGTCTCCCTTATAAGGGATTGCATGTTTTCCTTCTTTCTTTTCAAAGTTCTAGCCTTGGAATTCCCTCCAAATGTCTCTCCAACTCTGACTGCCTCAATTACTGCTTACCTCCCAGGGTTTCAATCTTGTCACTAGAGACTACATCCCTCTGAATTCCCGAGTCTGCAGTCCAACCTTTAATTACTGGTGCAATTTCAGCTCTTTAATGGCTGGCTAGCTTCGCTGGGTTGGCACTACTCCTGGATTTAACCACACTCCAATGTGCCCAGCTGTACCAATCTTCCAGCACCTTCTCAGCTCCTCAGGACTTCTCCTAAGCCATAATTGCCTGGAGACATCTAAACCAGCTCCTCGCTGGAGTTTCTTCTCCTGCTCCTGACTCTCTGACTAACTGAAACTGACAGACCCTTTAACTGCTCCTCACTGTCCTTTGAACTGATCTGGGGGAAAAAACACTCCATGAAGATCATGGCCTTGTGACAAGGCAGGATCAAATGTAACATGTAAATGTAAGCATCCTGTGTCATGAATCTTACAATCTCCACAGGTGCTACCTTACAATGCAGAGAGATTTAAAAAAAATATGATTCAATGACAATCTAATGTTTGTGTGTATGAGCCATTGTGTTTTAAAAACCCAGGGCAAGTGTGAGATAATAAATTACCTTCTTTATTTTTAAAACTCACATCTGTGTCTGGACCAATTGAAGTGTCAATCACTGGCTAGTGAAATGTATTGCTGTGTGAAATTAAATGGGAGTTTTGTATTTCAAAGAATGTCAGGGGATTTGAAGCCTTTTCAAGTGTGGTTGGCTTTGGAAGAAGCCTCTGACATTTGCAACAGCTGCTGCATTAAACAATTTTGCCCGAGGCAGCAGATGTTAGGGAAGGGTCAGTGAAAATGCAGTGATCTTTCACTGAACTGCCTGGACAGCCCTTCAGCTACCCTGCAGGGGTGACTGATGGGGGTCTCTGATAAGGGTCTGTTGGGGGATCTGATGTGAGTTCTAATGGGGGATCTACTGCGGTCTCTGATTTAGGTCTCTGATGCAGATTTTGATAGAGAGTCTGATTGGGGTGACTTACAGGGGATTTGATGGGGTTTGTTGGGGGTGACTAATGTGGTCTCTGATGTGGCGGACTTATGGGGGGAGTCTGATGGAGGTCTCTGATGGGAGTCTCTGATTGGGGTCTGAGGGGGAGCTGGAGGTGTCGGTGAATGAGCCGGTGGGGGAGGTTGCATCATCCTCATGTGTGCGTGCTGTGGGGGAGGGGGGGGGGGGGGCTGCTGATACATTGTTCCCATAGTGGGAGCTAGGATGCCCCATTTTGTCAGCAGGGGGACAGGATTAGAATAGTCGGGGGTGGGAGGCCTGCCGCCGGACCTCGGAATCAGGCCACCTGCTCAAAATGGCGGCCTGATACCGGAATCCCGTTGAAAATCCGGCGAGCGCTCCATCATGCATATATTTGCATTGTGAAGGAGACATAGGGCGGGATTCTCCGCTCCCCGCCAGGTCGAGAATCGTCGGGGGGTGGCGTGAATCTTGCCCCCGCCGGCTGCCGAATTCTCCGGCGCCGGGGTTTTTGCGGGGGTGGGAATCGCGGCGCACCGGTTGGGGCCCGTTCATAGATTTGTCTAGATGCATCTTAAATGATGCTATCGTGCCCGGCTCTACCACCTCCGCTGGCAAAGCATTCCAGGCACCCACCACCCTCTGCGTAAAAAACTTTCCACGCACATCTCCCTTAAACATTCCTCCTCTCACCTCGAAATCGTGACCCTTGTAATTGACACCCCCACGCTTGGTAAAAGCTTGTTGCTATCAACCCTGTCCATAGCTCTCATAATTTTGTAGACCTCAATCAGGTCCCCCCCTCAACCTCCGTCTTTCCAACGAAAACAATCCTAATCTACTCAACCTTTCTTCATAGCTAGCACCCTCCATACCAGGCAACATCCTGGTGAACCTCCTCTGCACCCTCTCTAAAGCATCCACATCCTTCTGGTAATGTGACGACCAGAACTGCACGCAGTATTCCAAATGTGGCCTAACCAAAGTCCTATACAACTGTAACATGATCTGCCAACTCTTGTACTCAATACCCCGTCCAATGAAGGCAAGCATGCTGTATGCCTTCTTGACCACTGTATCGGCCTGTGATACCACCTTCAGGGTACAATGGACTTGAACTTCCAGATCTCTCTGTACATCAATTTTCCCCAGGACTCTTCCATTGACCGTATAGTCCGCTCTTGAATTAGATCTTCCAAAATGCATCACCTCGCATTTGCCTGGATTGAACTCCATCTGCCATTTCTCTGCTCAACTCTCCAATCTATCTATATTTTGCTGTATTCTCTGACAGTCCTCCTCGCTATCCTCGCTATCTGCAACTCCACTAATTTTAGTATCATCTGCAAACCTGCTCATCAGACTACCTATACCTTGCTCCAGATCATTTATGTATATCACAACAGGTCCTTACTGGCGGGACCTGGCTCCACGGGCGGCCTGCAGAGTCCTTTGGGGGGCGCAGGGGGATCTGGCCCTGGGGGGTGCCCCCACGGTGGCCTGGCCCGTGATCGGGGCCCATTGATCCGTGGGCGGGTCTGTGCCGTGGGGGCACTCCTTCCCTCCGCACCGGCCGCTGTCAACCTCCACCATGGCCGGTGCGGAGAAGAACCGCCGCTCCCGCGCACGTGCCAACTCACGCCGGCCGGCGGATGCCCTTCGCCGCCAGTTGGCGTGGCACCAAGTCCTTCCACGCCGGCTGGCGCGGTGCTAAACACTCTGGTGCCGGCCTAGCCCCTGAAGGTGCGGAGGATTCCACACCTTTGGGGCGGCCCGATGCCGGAGTGGTACACGCCACTCCTCGGTGCCGGAGAGGCCCGCCCCGCCGGTTCACGGAGAATCCCGCCCATAAACTTGCACCTGGGCCCCACTCCCAGCACTAGCAGAGACCCGGCCCGATTCTCTGCTGGTGGTAGTACATGGTCTCCAGCATGGAGGGCGCGATTCTGCCAGCTCCGTGCCGGGCCGGAGAATCGCCACAACCGCGCCACGCCGCCCCGACGCCGGCGAGTGATTCTCCGAGGTGCGGAGAATCGGCACCATTTGCGCCTGCCCGTTTGCCGCGGCGTCGGTCACGGGCCGCTGTACGAGGCCAGGCCGCCGATTCTCCGGCCCGGATAGGCCGAGCGGCCACGCGGAAAAAGCAGAGTCCCGCCGGCGTCGTCCACACCTGGTCGCTGCCAGCGGGAACTCTGCGTGAATGGTCGGGGTGCATCCTGTGGGGAGGGGGAGGGGGGGGCTCCATCCCCAGGGGGGCCTCCGATGGGGTTTAGCCCGTGATCGGGGCCCACCGATCGGTGGGCCGGCCTCTCCCCCCGCCCCTGGGCCTACTTTGTTGCATGTCCGGCACCAGAATCCCCGCGTCATGTTGCCTTGGGGCCGGCGGGTTCTGTAAAGACACGGCGCATGCGCGGGCTGGTGCGTCGCCACTGCGCATGCGCGGGTTGGCGCCGCCCCCAGTGCACGCCAGGAAGTGAGGCTGGAGTGGCATGAACCACTCCAGCGCCGTGCTGGCCCCCTGTGAGGGCCATAATCGCTAGTGCCCGCGCCCATTTCATGACACGTGAAATGCGACTGTGTTCACGACGGTGCGGACACTCTGTCTCGTGATCGGAGAATCGCGCCCGTAGAATCCAGGACGGGTTGTTAGTTTTAAACATCAGGGGCGTCATTCTCCGACCCCCCAGAGGGTCGGAGAATGGCCGTTGGCCGCCGTGAATCCCGCCCCCGCCGGTTGCCGAAGTCTCCGAAGGGAGAAAAGTAGGCGGGGCGTTAATGGCGCCGCTGCCGTCGGAGAATGGCACGGGTCTGCGCAAGGCAGCCGATTTTCGGCCTGCCGATATTCTCCCTTCCGGATGGGCTGAAGTCCCGTCGACGTGATGACCGTTCACGTCGACGTAAATTAAACCTCCTTTTCATCGGCGTGACCCGGTGCTCCAGGCTCACGCCGACCAGCGAGGAGGTGAGTGACGGCCTGGGGGGTTGGCTCTGGGCAGGCGATGGCGTGGCTGCAGTCTGAATGTGTGAGGAGAGGTGTGTCTCGGGTTGTGTGTGTGTGTGTGTGCGGCGGGGGGGGGGGGTGGTTAGAGTGGGCTGGGCTCCGGGGGAGTGCCGGGAGGGGGGTCCGTGCCGGGGAGGGGGATGGGGGGTCTGTGCCGGGGAGGAGGTTGGGGTCCGTGCCAGGGAGGAGGTTGGGGGGGTCCGTGCCGTGGAGGAGGTTGGGGGGGGGTCCGTGCCGGGGAGGGGGATGGGGGGTCCGTGCTGGGGAGGAGGTTGGGGTCCGTGCCGGGGAGGAGGTTGGGGGGGTCCGTGCCGGGGAGGAGGTTGGGGGGGGGTCCGTGCCGGGGAGGAGGTTGGTGGGGGTCCGTGCCGGGGAGGGGGATGGGGGGGTCCGTGCCAGGGAGGAGGTTGGGGTCAGTGCCGGGGAGGAGGTTGGGGGGGGTCTGTGCCGGGGAGGAGGTTGGGGAGGGTCCGTGCCAGGGAGGAGGTTGGGGGGGTCCGTGCCGGGGAGGAGGTTGGGGGGGGGGGGGTCCGTGCCGGGGAGGGGGATGGGGGGGTCCGTGCCGGGGAGGAGGTTGGGGTCCATGCCGGGGAGGAGGTTGGGGGGGTCCGTGCCGGGGAAGAGGTTGGGGGGGTCCGTGCCGGGGAGGAGGATGGGGGGGGTCCGTGCCGGGGAGGGGGATGGGGGGTCCGTGCTGGGGAGGGGGATGCGAGGGCAAGTGAGTTGGTGCACCTGGCCAGGTGCCAGCCTCCAACAGTTGGACCCATGCGGTCCATGCCACCTGGCTGGGGGGAGGAGGGGATATGGGCAATGATGACATGTCGTCGTTCCCCTCCCCCCCACTAGGCCGTCATGTTTTCCGATCATCCAGCGATGTTGGCCGCCGTGGCGGCAGCCGCTAATGTCTATGTTGCCCTGGATGAGGAGGAGGAGGAGGATGAGGAGGAGCGTGCCAGAGAGGCGGCGCAGGCTGCCGCAGAGGGACAGGCGGCAGCCGCCCAGGCTGGAGGGACACCTGACCGACAGGACGAGGAGGGGGAGGGGGACGTCGCGGCCCCACGGCAACGGAGGCACCCGAGGGCGCCCCGTGTGAACCGGCCCCGGCAGTCATACCAGGACCTCACGGAACGGGAATGCAGCAGGAGACTCCGGATGAGGCGGGAAACCGTGGCACACATCTGCCACCTGCTGGCACACCTGTCACCGCGTGGCACTGGCAGGGGACACCCTCTCCCCGTGTCCGTCAAGGTTACGGTGGCCCTGAACTTTTATGCAACGGGGTCATTCCAGGCACCGAGTGGGGACCTGTCCGGCATATCGCAGACATCGGTGCAGCGGTGCATCCGGGCAGTGACAGATGCCCTATATACCATGGCGCACCGTTACATCCGTTTCCCTGTGGACCGGGCCAGCCAAGATGCCCGGGCCGTGGGCTTCTCTGCCGTGGCCGGGTTCCCCATGGTCCAGGGCGCGATTGATGGGATGCACGTCGCCGTGCGGCCACCTGCAGATAACAGGGCCGTGTTCCCCCACAGGAAGGAGACCTATTCGATGAACATACAGGTGGTCTGCGACCACCGCCTGATGATCCTGCACGTCTGCGCCCGTTACCCAGGCAGTGTACACGACTCATACGTGTTGTCGCGGTCATCCATCCCCGGCATGTACGAGGGACGCCATCCCCAGCTGAGGGGCTGGTTGCTGGGCGACAGGGGCTACCCATTGCGATCGTGGCTGATGACGCCTATACGGAGGCCACGCAATGAGGCGGAGAACCGCTACAATGATGCCCATGTAGCGACAAGGGGAGTGATAGAGAGGTGCTTTGGCGTGCTGAAGATGCGTTTCAGGTGCCTGGACCTCTCTGGGGGCGCCCTCCAGTATCGGTCAGATAGGGTCGGCCGCATCATTGTGGTGTGCTGCGCCCTGCACAACATAGCCCAGCAGAGGGGCGATGTGCCGCAGACAGAGGAGGGCGGAGTGGAGGAGCAGCAGGAAGAGGCACAGTCCTCCCCAGATGAGGGGGATGGGGGTAATGGTCAGGGCAGACGGGGTAGACACAGGCGGGTGGCTGTCCACCGTTACCGGCTGGCCCAGCGGGCACGGGACAGACTGATAGCCGCCCGCATCACTGACTAGATGGGCGTGGGAATCGGGTAGTATGGCCACAGACCGCACACCATGGCAACAGCCGACCACCCACACCCCCCACCCATCCACCCACCCAGCACCCTCACCCCCCTCCCCAACCCCACCCACCCCACCCGCATGCACACCACACCGCCCCCCCCATTGCCGATCCACCTGCGGCACAACGGGCCGGGCTCACACATTTGCGGGTGGACGCGTGTCTATTGCAGGCCATGGAGGATGATGACAACCCGCCCTGCGGTGAGCTCCTGGCTCCACATCGTTGGACTATGTCTGACCCATGGCCACAGTACCACCATCCACCCGGACCATCCCTGCATGCGGCTGTGACACTGCAGCGCACGGTCCCGTCCTCTGCCCGGGGGGATGTTGATGGCGGCCCAGGGGGAAGGGGGCAGACTCACCTGGGGCTGAGGTAACACCACCCCTCACACACACACACTTGCGCTCAACGTACATGACACCCCCGCACGCTTTGGACAGTGCACAAAGGCAGCTTCTGTAGGTGTAACATTGACTTTAATAATCAAAGGAGTTCATGCACGTGCCCTAGCCCCTAAAACTCATCTGTACCCTGCACCCGTGCCAACTTACTCAGTGTCTAATTGTTTGGCCTTATGGGCCCTTTGACTACGTCTACGTGGTTCCCCAGACGGTACAGCAGAACTGGAGGTGGACTCCTGTGATTCCTGCCCTCTGACACTGGATCCCTTTGGCGGCCGTTTCCTGGGGCGTCATGGCCTAAATGAGCCAGGCTGCGGCCCGGGCGACTGGGATGGCGAGCTGCCAGCCTGTCCTGCACGTTGCCCACCCGATGCACCTGGGACGGAAGGGGGAGTCCGAGGTGTCGCGGTGTTCCGGGACATCCCCTACAGGGGGAGCAGGGACAGACCACACCACCTCCTCCTCCCTCGGGGTGCCCGATGGCCCCCGGGCCTCTACATGGGTGGGGGATGCAAACGGACTGGCCATCCGACGCCCCCCCGACATCTGGCGCTGCCAGTCCTGGAGGCCCATGCTGGTATCGACTAGGGGTCTGCAGGTTTGCAGCCATGGAGCCCAGGGGGTTGGCAAACCCTGTCTGTGACAGTGCGACGCCGGCTCGCACATGGCCACTGGCACCGATGCCCTCAGCGATGGCCTGCAGAGACTGGGCCATGGCCTGCAGAGACTGGGCCATGGCCTGCTGAGACTGGGCTATGGTGTTGAGCGCCTCTGCCATCTGGCGCTGGCACTGGCTCATGGCCTCCTGTGAGAGGGCAGCCATGTCCTGGGCCACAGACGCCGCATGCACGGAAAGCCCCAGGCCTCGCAAACCTTTCCCCATGTCTGACACCGTCGCACCCATTGCCTCCACCGCGGACGCCACCCGTGCGGTGTCGGCCTGGGTGGCATGCATGACCGGCACCACTCCCAGCTCCTGGACGTGGGTGGACTCCTCCACCTGCGACTGCAGCCGCCGCAAGCCGGCCGTCACCCTCTTCGCTCGTCTCCGGGTCGGTGGTTGCATCGGATCTATGTGTGGGTGTGGTAACTCCAGGAACCCGGGATCCATCTGGGCGGCAGATGTTCGCTTGGGCTGGGCTGCCCTCTGACCGCGCGGCCCCTCTGCTGCTCCTACCTCCACCTGCTGTACCGGGACGGCTGTGTTGTGCGCACCAGTGAGTGTAGCAGACGCCTCATCACTAAAGTGCCCAACCGAGGTGAGTGTTTCTGCGATGCTGGAGGGTGTTGGTGACAGCAGTGGCGTTGTGTCGTGCTCTTCGTCCCACTCTGAGTCCATGGCACTTTGCGGTGGGGGTTCGTCTCCACCCATCCACTCTGAGTCACTGTCCGGTATTTCGTCTTCCTGGGTAGTGCTGTCCCGGGTAGTGGTGTCCTGGGTAGTGGTGTCCTGGGTAGTGGTGTCCTGGCTCGGATGTGACGGGGGCCTGTGGCTGCCCCCCTCGTCGCTAGGTGGTCGCTCCCGCACGTGACGGGGGTGTCGTCTCCCTGTTGCTCCAGGTCTCTCCGTCTCCCGTGGTGTGCGAGGGGCATCCTGCGGGCGTCGCATGCTGGAGGGTCCGGGTCTCTCCGTCTCCCCGTCTCCCGTGGCCTCCGAGGGGCATCCTGCGGGCGGTCTGCATCTGCGGGGATGGGTGCCTGGACATTTGGTCCTGCGATACACAATGAAGCATGCATGGTTAGACATCAGGCAGTGATCAGGTGATATGGGGGAGGGGGATATAGGGGAGGGGGGATATGGGGACGGGCTGTCGGTGGCTCACTTGCTAGTACGCCCCCGACCTCTGCATCAGCAACCTCCCGGTCCTCAGGTCCGCCAGCCAGTTCCAGGGCCCTTTTCTCGTGTTCGGTCAGTGGCCTCTCATCAGCGGGGCCTCCTCCAGTCCTCACATGCTCCCTATTGCTGTGTGCGCGTTTCTCCTGTTGGGGTGGGGTGGGTGGTGGTGGTGGCAGGGGTAAAAGGCAACACTGTTAGGCAGGTATATGAATGCACGCCATCGGTTGCGCGTGCATTGCAGAGGTTAAGGTTAGGGCTGGATTCACTTGGGGATATGGGGGATATGGAGGAGGGGGATATAGGGGAGGGGGGATATGGGGGAGGGGGGATATGGGGGAGGGAGGATATGGGGGATATGGGGAGGGTGGATATTGGGGAGGGGGGATATGGGGGAGGGGGGATATGGGGGAGGGGAGATATGGGGAGGGGGGATATGGGGGAGGGGGGATATGGGGGAGGGGGGATATGGGGGATGGGGGATATGGGGGAGGGGGGATATGGGGGAGGGGGGATATGGGGGAGGGGGGATATGGGGAGGGGGGATATGGGGGAGGGGGGATATTGGGGAGGGGAGATATGTGGGTTATGGGGAGGGAGGATATGGGGGATATTGGGAGGGGGATATGGGGAGGGGGATATGGGGAGGGGGATATGGGGGAGGGGGGATATGGGGAGGGGGATATGCGGGAGGGGGTATATGGGGGAGGGGGGATATGGGGGAGGGGGATATGGGGGAGCGGGGATATGGGGGAGGGGGGATATGGGGGATATGGGAGGGGGGATATGGGGGTGGGGGATATGGGGAGGGGGGATATGGGGGATATGGGAGAGAGGGGTTATTGGGGAGGGGGATATGGGGGAGGGGGGATATGTGGGATATGGGGGAGGGGGGATATGGGGAGGGGGGATATGGGGGAGGGGGGATATGGGGAGGGGAGATATGGGGGAGGGGGGATATGGGGGAGGTGGGATATGGGGAGGGGGGATATGGGGAGGAGGGATATGGGGGAGGGTGGATATGGGGAGGGGGGATATGGGGAGGGGGGATATGGGGAGGGGGGATATGGGGGAGGGGGATATTGGGGAGGGGGAGTATGGGGAATATGGGGGAGGGGGGTTATGGGGAGGGGGATAAGGGGGAGGGGGGATATGGAGGATATGGGGGAGGGGGGATATGGGACAGGGGGGATATGGGTGAGGGGTATATGGGGGTGGGGGGCATATGGGGGAGGCGGGATATGGGGGAGGGGGGATATGGGGAGGGGGGATATTGGGGAGGGGGGATATGGGGAGCAGGGATATGGGGGATATGGGGGAGGGGGGATATGGGGAGGCTCACCATGCCTGCTCTGACGAGGTCGTTCACCTTCTTGTGGCACTGGGTGCCTGTCCGTGGTGTCAGGGCCGCAGCGGTGACGGCCTCTGCCACTTCCCTCCACAGACGCCGGCTGTGGCGTGGGGCAACTCTGCGGCCGTGCCCGGGATACAGGGTGTCCCTCCTCTGCTCCACTGCGTCCAGGAGCGCCTCCACATCCCGTGACTCGAACCTCGGGGCTGAGCGGCGGCCAGCCATCCAGTCGGTTGTTCCGGTCGGGTGTTCCGGTCGGGTGGGGGGGAGCAGCGCGGCCTTATGAGCCGTCACGCCATGTGGCGCGTATGACACTGCAGGGCGTGAACCACATGCGCAAGCGCGGATCCCGTTACGTCGCTGCTAGCCCATTTCGGGCCGGAGACTTTCGACCCATTTTTCCGACGTGACGCAAGTCGGATTTGCGCCGTTTTTTGCGCCGATCGGCGGACTTTCCGCCGATAACGGAAAATTTCGCCCCAGTTCAGGATTGAATAGGATGCCAAATTTTTTTCACATAGTCCGAAGACAAATGGAGCAGAGTAGATTGTGGAGGTCAACAATGATGGCATTGACCTTCCCAATATTCAACTGGAGGAATTTACAGCCAGTAGACAGACTGATGTTTGTGATGTCACAGTAAAACACATTTAATTTGCTTGGAATTGCTATGTAACATGGATTCAGAGGCAATTGTTTGCTTCCATGGGAATCTCAAATTCTCTAAATTGGTATTCATCAATAATGGGGAGGGATGAGTATTCATGATGTCAACATTATTGCAATGATTACAAGGAGGAGGACATTTGGCCGGAAGTGTCTATGCCTTTTCCCCATAATCCTGCAATGTTTTTTCTCTTCAGATAATTATCCATTTTTGTTTTGAAAGTCTTGACTGAATCTGTCTCCACTGCACTCTCAGGCAAAGCAGTCCCGATTCTAACCATTCGTTGAGTAAAAAAGCATTTCCTCATGTCACCTCTGCTCCTTTTGCCAATCACATAACTCTGTTCTTTGGCTCTTGACCCTTCCACCAATGGGAACAGAGCTCTCCACTCTGTCCAGATCCCTCAGGACTTTGAACAACTCAATCAAATCTGCTCTCAACCTTCCCTTCTCTAAGGAAAAGTTCCCCAGCTTCACCAATCTATCCACTTCACTAAAGTCTCTCATCTCTGGAACCACTGTCGTAAATCTTCCTTGCAACATCTCCAATGCCAGAATATCCTTCTTAAAGTGTGGTGCCCATAATTAGACACAATACTCCATTATAGACGGAACGGTGTTTTATGAAGCTTCATCATAACTTCCTTGCTTTTGTACTTATGCCTATTTGCAAAGTCCAGGATCCCACATGCCTTATAAAATACTTACTCAACCTGTCATGTCACCTTCACCGAGTTAAGCATATACACTCCCTCTGTTCCTTCACTCCATGAATTGTATATTTTAGTTTCTATTGCCTTTCTCAATCTTCCTTATAAATGTATCACCTACAATTTTGTATAAGTCGTTGGATGATCTCAAAAGATAGAAAACAGCACGGTAGCACAGTGGTTAGCACAGTTGCTCCACAGCTCTGGGGTCCCAGGTTCGATTCCCGGCTTGGGTCACTGTCTGTGTGGAGTCGGCATGTTCTCCCCGCGTGGGTGTCCTCCGGGTGCTCCGGTTTTCTCCCAATGTCCAAAGATGTGCAGGTTAGGTGGATTGACCATGATAAATTGCCCTAACGGTCCCAAAAAAAAGGTGAGGTGGGGTTACTGGGTTACGGGGATTGGGTGGAGGCGTGTGCTTAAGTATGGTGCTCTTTCCAAGAGCCGGTGCAGACTCGATGGGCTGAATGGCCTCCTTCTGCACTGTAAATTCTATGATAATCAGAGATTCAGCCATTCCATTTGAACACTAGCAGCAATATTTTATCAGCCATCGTTTGACTCTCACTTTGTTACTTTTCAAATACAATGGTGCTCTGGTTCCATGAAATCCCATTGTAGCCATCGTCAGAATTCATAAATGCAAGAACAAAAATTGCTGTGGGAAATTGTCACAAGAACTCAGCGTATGAAAATAATATAAATAGCTTCTATTTTGGTAAATTGAATAATTATATTATTTTATGAAATTTAATTTAATATTTGATTAGTTTTAATAGTTAATTTTGATTAACAGCCAAATCTAAGGCAATGTGGATAGGCATGTCATAAGGAGAATGACCGATTTTCTGAAAATTTAAAGTAAAAAACAGTTCTGCTCACTCCTTAGATTTGAGCAGAAAATCAAAAATGTTAATACAGAATGTATGAGTATTCATGTAAATCATGAACAGGATTCGGTGTCGAGAACTTCAATGGTGCTATAGGCCAGAAACACACTTTTCCTTGGAAATTGGAAGAATATAATAGCCTCTGAACAATGTTAAATGCCTATAGCGAAGGACAGTTTCAGCATACAGTACATAGAGGACTATCATATAAATACATTAAGCAAAATAATCCATGTGCTACTTTCGTCTGTAATAGATGTACTTGCCTTCCCAGAATTCAATATTCGGCTCAAGATATTGTGGTGCTGCCATTTATTTAACTCCATTTCCTTATTATGTAAGAAAGCCAATACAATTTATATTTAATTCAACTGAGCTGGCACAAAGGTTAGTTAGATGATCGTCATTTCATTTGTGTATCTTCCAATGATGATCAGAACTGTAAATAATACAGTAATGCATATATGGACATAGAAGTGATGTGTTCTCACTGTATGCATGTCGAACACAGTCCTTTGGTATTTTGAGTTGATAGGTTAGTTAAAATTCCCACCGCAGGTATTTGACACAAATGTTGCCTCAGATACTGAAGCAGTTCATGTCCAAATGCAGAAAGACAATGTGGTAGTATGTATTGGGGGTCATGTGGGACTGGAAGCCCTAATGTCATTGGCTGACAGATCCCGGGTCCTGGTTGGCTGTTGACCTCATGCTCCGCCCTGAAGGCGAAGTATAAGAAGCCGGTGCCTTCCCCCGCAGGCCAGTTTACTATCGGGCTGCTGGGGAACAGACACGCTTAGCCACAGACCTCCAAGCCATTCACCATACTGGAAATATTTTGCTGTTCCTTCGCTTTCGCTGGGTTAAAACCCTGGAATGCCATCTCGAACAGCACTGTGCATGTACATACACCTCAGGGACTGCAGCGGTTCAAGAAGGCAACTCACCTCCACCTTCTGAAGGACAACAAAGAATGGGCAATAAATAGTGGCCTAACCAGCAACGTCCACATTCACTGAATGAATTTTAAAAATGAATTAACCATTCATGCAATAAATTCAGATTTTAATTTTGAGTTAGGTATTGCTTTTACTAAAATTAAAAAGCATGTTTGGACACGTGATACAGAAACTCAGCAATAGTTACAAAGAGGGCGATTTTAAGCCTGCATTAGCCATCAGCAAGAACAGCAATGCGGGTGCAAAATACGCGTGATTTGGGAAACATGATCCTCGCCAGTGAGATTATGTTTTATGATTTTCCCTGGGCGGGATTCTCTAAAAATGGGGCTATGTCCCCATGCCGACGTGAGGAATTCTCACCTTTCTAGGGCGATAGGTTGCCGCCACAGTGGTCCCAGCAGCTCCAGCCGGCGGGGAACGGCCTGCCCGAGTCCGCGCATGCACGGAACGGCCGGCAAATTCCCGCGCATGCGCAGAACGGCCGGCGTGATTCCGCGCATGTGCGGGGGTTCCCTTCTCCACTCTGTTCCCTGGGAAATCTGGTGAAGCCCTACAGGATTCCCGGCGCGGAGTAAAGGAGGCCCCCATGGAACCAGCGCGCCCGCTGATCGGTAGGCTCCGATCGTAGGCCAGTCCACCATGGGGGCTCCCCCCCGGGGTCGGATCCCCCCGTTCCCCCTCCAGGACGGCCCCCGTGTGAGAGGTGAGTAATCCACGCTGGCGGGACTGGCCCAAACACGTCGGCCATTCGGCCCATTGGGTCCCGGAGAATCGCCGGGAGGCCGCTGTCAACAGCCTCCGGCCAGCATGGCGCCGATCCCGCCGGCGCCCGAAAAACATGCCGGAGAATGGGGAAGCTGGCGTCATGGCGGCGGAGCATGATTCTCGCGCCCAGCCGGGGATTCTCCGACCCGGCTCTCACCGGTGATGTAATGAGAATCCCGCCACGGAAGGTTGGGAGCCTAATCTAAATATATTACCATCTTATTAGCGACCTCTCTCACCGGGTTCGCCCCCCCACACCCCACTTCACTGAATATTCATTGGATGCCGATGTGACGTTATACTGGCGTGATTTACAACAGCTGCATGAAAGCAAGAACCTGATGACCAAAAGGGGATATCAAAGGTGAGCGCTCAGGTTGGCATCACCCTACAGGGTGCCAATTGCAGGCGGGGCACCAGAGTGGATGCGGGGAACCCAGAAAAGTGCAACCCTAGGCCGGGGGTGGGATTCAGTCTTGGCATCTCTGGGGAGGGGTCACTCAGAGGCCTTAGCGATCCTTTATGGCACTGAGCCTTTAGGTTTAAAGGGGACTGGTGGCTGGTTTGAAGGCAACGTTTCCAGTGTTTTCCTTGGTGGGACTTTGGCAATATCACCGCTGAGGAATTGCTCTTCCAGAATGGCAACTGTAAAGTGGGTGGGAGCAGTTGAATTCACAGGGTCAGCACAGGGGGTGACTGCGAGATCCCTGGGTGGGATTCCGTGAGATGTCAGGCTGCATGGGCAGGCGATTCCCAGCCTCATGAGGGCTAAAGACTCTCACACGGGGGGAGGATGAGTGCAGTCAGAATGCATTTCGGAGCCTAAGGGCATCAGCTGCCTGGAAGCTGTCAACGATTGTGTATGAGTGGTAAACTGTTCAAGTTGGAAGGCTTATTTATCTGCAACCCATGAGAGCTGGGAGAATGATGGTGGCGTCTAAGGATGTCATTGATTGCAAATTGCAGTCTTCACATGTGCCATGCCTACCATAACGGGAAGCCAGTTGCCGTGAACCGACCTTGACAAATCAATTGTGCCAATTTAGTCATCATTGAAATGCATGAGTGTGTCAGGTGAAGATTCCATGGATCGGGGTGTTGGAGGAGTGCAGCTGAGGGGTCTGCCCCAGCAGTGCCACGGCTTTACTGTGGCGTCAGCGTGGGAGCTGAGAGAGAAATGGCGTTGCCATTCACAGACTGCACAGGGAGAAAGCGCTAAATTTCCACGGGGCTTTGCAGTGCATGGCACCATGTCATGACATCATTGTGGATCGTATAACAAAGAAAGTGATTTTCAATAAATATGCACGATTTCATAGATGATTTATCTCCACTTGTGCCTAGGTTCACTTCTGCCCATCAAGTGCCTATCGTTTCTTACTCTTCCGCTATATGTCAGTGTTTTCCCCATGATCCACAGCTGAGGTTGAGGTGGCTGTTGATTTCCACGCCGTGTTGCCTGAGATGACCTTGGCGGGCGTTCGCTGGGGCTTGGACTCTGATGCTCCGGGCCTACCTTTGTGCTGCATAAGTGTTGCAGTGCTGTCCCCCTCGATGTGTCACTTACAGGAAAGAGGGTGTCTGATCAGCTGAACACCCTCAGGGCTTTCTGGGTAAAAGGCCCCCGGGCTGCGCACCTATCAATCCTCCCCTGAGTCCAACAACAGAATTGAGGGGTGGCTGGATTGAGGTCCAGAGGCCCCACTGTTCTCTAGTACTGACACTCGTAGTTGAAGTCCTGAACTATGGAGCACATGTCCTCAGCCATAGGGGTCATGAGCAGAACGATGGAGCGAACATCCCCTGCCGTGAAGTGCACAACCTGCGCCTAGGTCACCACTGCGGAATCCAGCCCCGCAATGTTGGCCCCGTTGCATAGCAGTGACTGCACCATCTCCTCAGACAGAAGGCGATCAAATTCCTCCAGTCGGCTTTCCAGTTTAAGGATGGGTGCTGTCATCACTTCCTGATAGTTGTCACTCTGCCTTTGACGTCCCGGCAGCTCTGGGACGAATGTACCCAGGGACACTGGGGCTCCTCAGAGCCCTAGCATCCCTCCGAGTGCCTGATCCCTGGAGCATTCTTTCCTCCACATGTTGTGAGGTTCTCACAATTGAATGACGTAAAAGCCTGCCTACTACCTATTCCCACCGAAGTGCGTGCACCTGCGCTTATGGAGCGTGCGGGTGACAGCTGTGATATCGACTTGGGTCTATGTTCTTCAGAGGGCGCGAAGATGGTCCAGCTGGTGATTGACTGCAAGGGAAGAACGGTGGCATTAGTAGCATGGAGAAGACAGGGGCTGGCCAGCTGAAGGGCTCTTTCCTCAAAGGGCATTTGTTTTTTCAGCTCGGGCATTACTCCGGCAGGTTGAGTCCACTCACACCGGTTGTTCTTGAGTTTGTCCTGCGGTGAGACAGATGGGGAGAGTGTTGGCAGGGGTCCTGCCAGGTCAGATGGTGATGAATTCTGGCATGCGTGCGAGTTAATTGGGAGCGGGAATGTGAGGAGCAGATTATCTGCTGGTGGGACCATGGAAAGTTGGGGGGAGGGAGGGTGGTGGCGTGACAAGTGTTGGGATCCCATGAGATTGCTGGGAGAGAGATCTCTGTGGAGGTGTGATGGGTGTGTTAAATGACTGCCACAGGAGACATGAGGAAGCAGACATACCCGGGCTGCACTAAGAAGGTCATTCATCTTGTTCCGGCACTGTTGCCCATCCTCTTATGGAGCGAGCTGTCACTCACTATTGAGGCCACTGCCTCCCAAGCTGGGTTGGTGACCTTGCTTGCTGAACATCTGGCCGATCACGGGTGCAGGATGCCACATCTCTGCTCGACACCATCCAGAAGTTTGCCGACGGCTCCCTCCATGAAATGTGGTGCTGTCTTCCTGGCAGCCAATCCCCTGATTGGACTTAGAACAAGTGCTGTGGAGTGCTGGGGAGTACTCGGGAGGCGTTTGAAAGGAGCGTCCCACTGATTACAGCGATTAAGTTTTCCCAGGATGAGCGTAATAGGGGCAAGCTGCCACAGGCGCAGTGTGAATTATATGGGAAAAGAATTGTCAAAGAGGCTGACTTTACGGCGAGATTTTCCCCGGTTTCCTCTCCGTGATCGATATTTTGAAAAAAATATGGGAAAATTCCGCCCACAGAAATGTTTCCTGTGGGATTAATCTTTTCCTATCATGTTTCTTATCAAAATATAGATAAATCTTCATAATGGAAGTGAATAACGTTACGCAGAATCCCCTTTTGATGATGGATGACAAAATAAATTGTCACTGAATTACCAAGGTGCATTCGCAATGCCCTTTAGCCCCCCCATTTTACATAGTCCAGCTGCTGCTGCATAAAATTGATCTGCGAAGACTGCAGTTCTTAAAAAAAAAGGCGAGGAGAAACACTCCATCCATTTTACCTTGCGTACCTCCAAATCAAATGTAAATACTTCATGGTTTAGTATATGATAGCTAAGTATAAAAACATCCATCAAAGAATTGTAAAGTGAAAACAAATGCACCACCTGGGTAAATCTGTCAAACATAGGCAAAAAAAAGCAACAGACGCTTTTAATTAGCTGAGTGAATGCAGTTTGTTGAATATAAAAAGCAGGATCCAATGCACATTAAAATGGCTCCAATTTTCTGTGAAAAAAAAAGTCCCATCTGAACAGCCCTGACCACAGTTAATCACACTAAAAGCTACTGGTGCTTAATTTGATTTACCAATATAAAATGCAAATAGGGTGATTAGCTGGAGTGAGAGGCAGAGTTGGAACCTTTTTTAAACCATCAAATAAAATACGAACAGACAGCAAACTGGCAGCGCAAGAAAGTTTAAGCATATTCGTTTGATTAGTGCTACAAAAATTTAATTAGACAGCCTAATTACTTGACAAATTGCTCTGCACTACAGAAGAGGGAAAGCTTTTTATTCTTGTAAAAAACCCCATGCGGATCCTAGCAAGCGCACTCTGCCAATATGTAAAAAGCATAATTAAATAAATGGGAGATGGCACAACAGTCCCTAACAATGGCAAATGAGATAATGTGTGTAATTAGCAAGGACACACAGCTAGCTCCATATGTCCTATTCTGCTGGTACCTTTTTTGGCTATCATATTTGGTACATCCAACACAATACCAGACTCCGATACTGTAGCAATTGTTGTGTCATTTTAGAATTTTGTGATTTATTTTAAATATTTTAAATCCCATTATGTGAATGTAGTAAAATGTAGTGCCGTGACAACGTTCAGCCACTGTCTGGTATATATCACAGCTTTGTAATATAATTTCAAGCACAGTGGGGGTCATTTTGACTTTGGAGGATACTGTAAAACAGATGATTCCTCGATTCACCTGATATACACCTCTACCAATTAAAATCTGAAGATGTGTAATCGGTTTCTCAGTCAACATTTTGCTCGATTGCTCAGTTGAAATTACCCCCAATATCTTTTGCCGGTTCATATTGCACTGTCAACTCAGAATCTACACACATGTGGTTGTCTTCAAACAGGCAAGAAACAATGGGCACTATCTTTCGGGCCCAATCCCCTCATGGCCACTAAATATGGCCATAATGAGATTTGCACCAGGGAAATCTTGGTTTGAGATCATCCCCACGTATCCCACCATTGATGACATGATCATGTTCATGCCCAGAAAGGGTCGACCAGCAGAGAGCCATGTTGATTCTGCACCTCCCTCAACTCAGGGGATGAAGTCAATAACAATGCCTATTGACACGTCAGTTAATATCAGCTGACAGCATAAACTAATAAACAAGCCCAAGACCACCCTGTTCTGCATGACATGTCATAGTGTTTTGTTACACAAATATGAGGGCTTGAATCTATTGCTTCACATAGACTGTAGTTCTGCTTGCTTTAATGCATCCTCCCACCACCCCACACCCCCGTCCTTTCCAAATCACACCTCTCTACAAAATAAAGACAATTACAAAGGCCTATAAAAATCTTTGTAATTTGTTTTCTCAAAGTTCTAATGCTCCACAAATGGTGCGCTGAGCTTAACAAACCAAGTAGAGTTGTATATGTCAGGGTAGTGCCAGCCTGTGCAGAAATAGTGGATCTCAGACAGTCTTAAGGCCGGAAAAGAAACAGGCTGTGCTTTCATTCCTGGTTATTAGCTATGATGAATTTGATCGTCTATGTCTGTCCAGTTCATCATAAAGAGGCTCCTAAAATGCAAAAAACGTTTTCTATTTTCCAGGATCTCACCGTTGATCTTAATTGACAGGGAGAGTGTTTTTCTGTAGGAGCTAGTTGGAAGAGGAGATTCGTTTTCCAGGTGTGCAGGGAAAGGCCCACTTTCCCATAGGCTTCAGAGAAGGAGTTGACAATGACCTGGAGCTTAGTTTCTGAGGGAATGTGCACAGGAGTGCCATCTGCGAACTGAAACTTAATGACTGAGGTTGGAGTGATTTTGTTTTTGGATTGAAGGCAGAACATTTTCCTGTGTGTTATGGAAATTATCTCCAGGTCTATGAGTAATTTGCTGGAGGTGAGATGCAGTTAGAGGCAAGGGAAATGGAGAAAAGCATCATGATCTCAAACCCAAGACAAAAGTCAGGGTTTACCAGGCAGGCAGCAGTGATCCCCGAGCTACTGTGCTTCAGAGGCTTGGGGCAGAATTCTCCAACCCTCCCTGCTGGTAAGTTGGATGGTAGGCGTGGGAGGAGAATATGATGGTAGGTCCAGATATCAGTTTCACACCAATGTGAATTTACAGTGGGATCTTCCACTGGTGCTCGCCAGAGGTTGGCATGAGCCTCAATTGCATCCCGTTAATGGGATGCAGATGAAGGACCAGACCCCCCACAATGAGAGAATTCTACCTTTGGATACCCTACAGCAGGGACATCAAAGCACTGGAGACGTACCGCCAGTGATACCTTCCCAAATTTTCTGAATCCGGCGGCAGGAAAGGTAATCCAACAACAGCATCTTCTCCCAAAACAACCTGGGATGTTTCTTAAACCTTACCCACCACTGATGTTAAACAAAGCAGCCAGTAGTTACTACTTGAACATAAATGTCACATTTTTCTCATCTAATAACATCTTATGATACCTCCCTCATATCTAGGGAAGATTGGGAGATTTTGCAAAACCATTTCACTTCTCTTAGGAAGCCATCTGGTCTAGGTGACATTTGGCTCTTCCAATAGTAGTGCAGCCTGTTGATCTTTACTGTCAAGGCATGTTTGAAGAGGACATTTTAGAGGGATATTTAAGGATGACAGATGGTAATGAAATTGTATCCCAGGAAGGACCTTGGGGTAGGGTCATGTTAATTTTGTGGAACAGTGTAAAGCAGGTGGTAGTGGATTGACAGCCCCTTTAACACATCTGATTTTTATTTCTGGTGACCTCAGTGGAACTAAAAATGAAGAGAGATATTAAACAGGCTGAAGATTCTCTTTCGCCCACACAATCACACAAAATCAAAATTGCACACCCTTGCCCTTGTTGGTGGGACGACAGAGAGTAAGCTAGGGAAAATGGTGATTAAGTGATATGATTGTTAGTAGTATTAGCGGGTGAATATTAATATATTCACATGACATTTCTCTAACTGATGTTTTAATAGAGGAATTAGCGCATTTATTTTAAATGGATTCATACTCCAGCCATAATTGGAAACAAAGGGATGTCAGATAGATGTGGGCCGGATTGTGATCCAATTTCTTCACCGGCAGCGTCCCCCTGGCAACGGGATTCATGGCAGCGTGGGGTGGTCACAATGGGAAATCCGAAGCGAACAGTGTGCGGCTGAGAAACACGTGGCTGCCAGACCAGAGAATCCCGCCGACGGTAAGTCTGCAAATGTTAATGTTGGCAAGAGGAATTTCTAAGCTATGGTTTTAAAAACCTGGTGGTCGATTTTGCAGTCCTGCCACTTGAGCGACAAGACTGTGATACTTGACTGAAGTAGGAACATTCAGCCCTGCTGCAACTTGCTGTGTCAGTCCTAATCAAATATTCAGTGCAAGCTTTCAGCCTGCATGGTCATTCTTCAGGCAGCTCGCCAAAAAAAGGGAAGATTTATTCAATGCTGATCCAACTCCTAAAGGGCTACAGATGTCATTTAACAAAAGTGTTTTTTTTTCTGCAGGAAGACTATTGCAAAATGATAGTCAGAGCCTGCAAATGTAGTGATAAAACTCCTTTCTTACAAAGTGGGAAAAAGAAAGATTGGCCTTATTTTAGACATCCTTTTCACAGGAAAGGACCTAGGGACAGATGGAAAGAAATTAGCCAGTTTTAGCAGTGAGAAAGATGAAAATTAGATGAGCAAAGTATATATGAGAGCTTCCTCTTAACCTGTTACATCTTTATTGTGGCTACAAATCTTCTGTAAAAATTAATCCACAAAGCATGTTTAAAACAAAATGCAGCTACACTCACACATCACAGGATGTAGTACGGCACTTAAGTGCCACAGCTTGTGGAATTCAAATTGCCATAAACTCTAAAGCCACTTAAAACATCAGCTTGGCTCAGTGAGGACCTACGCCTCTTAATCTGAAGGCTGTAGATTTTTTTTCAACATTCACTTACAGCATGTGGGCATCGCTGGCTAGGCCAGCATTTATTGCCCATCCCTAATTGTCCCTGAGAAGGCGGTGGTGCGTTGCCTTCTCGAAACGCTGCTGTCCAAGTGGGTAGGTGCACCCACAGTGCTGTTAGGTAGGGAGTTCCAGGATTTTGACCCAGCGACAGTGAAGGAACAGTGATATGTTTCCAAGTAAAGATGGTGAGTGACTTGGAGGGAACCTGCAGGTGATGGTGTTCCCAGGTGTCTGCTGTCCTTGTCCTTCTAGATGCTAATGGTTGTGGGTTTAGGGGTTGTTCCCTCAGGAACCTTGGTGAGTTCCTGCAGTTCATCGTCTAGATGGTCCACATGGCTGCCACTATGTGTCAGTGGTGGAGAGAATGAATGTTTGTGGATGGGATGTCAATCATGCGAGTTGCTTTGACCTGTTTGGTGTTAAGCTTCTTGAGTGTTGTTAGAGCGTCACTCATCCAGGCAAGTGGAGAGTATTCCATCACACTCTAGACTTGTGCTTTGTAGATAGTGGACAGATTTTGGGGAGTCAAGAGGTGAGTTACTCGCCACAGGATTCCCAGCCTCTGACCTGCTTTGAGTCCCTTCAGTTTAAGTGGATATAAAGCACACCACAGTCTGTTGACAGATTACTGTGGTCATGTCCAACATTCTACCCTCAAACCATATTAGCTTAAACTGACTGATCATTCATTCTGCTGCTCTTTGTGGGACCTTGCTGTGTACAAATTGTATAATATACAAAATTAGGCATGTAAAGTGCTTTGGAATACCTTAAAAGTGTGGTAAGGTGTTACATAAATACAAATTATATATTTCTGTGCTTAAAGTGAAAGGAAGTTTGAAAACCTGTCAATATCTTTGCAATTGAGCCCATATCGGGAAAGGGAAAGTGAGAAGGTGAACTCCTTCTCTAAATATAGGATTGTTAGGGGTGCCTGGTCAGCTCTGAACAGTGGATAAGGGGCTGAATCAGGACCATAACTTTTTAAAGTTTTAAAACGATGCGGAAAGATTGATTCATTCCAGGAGAGATAATATAAGAAATAGGGCTTGGTTATTTTATAAAACAAACTTTATTAGAAGAAAAGAAAACAATATTTAAACTTTTAAACTTCAACATGAACAATAACATATCACATGGAGTTTCTTAACCTTAACACAATAGTTCCCATTAAACAACATTGTAACAGAACATACAGCTCTCAAGCCACTCTCTATCACTCTCTCTCTCTCTCTCTCTAAGCTCTGCCCTGCCACCCACAAAGGTTCTCTTCTGGGGTCCCAAGCTTCAACCCATCAGCATTATCTCGGCTGTTTGATTGCCCACTCCTGTTTATACAAAATAACAGAGCCATGCTATTGATAGCAACTGACCTCCCATTGATGGGCAAAGAGGCCGTCAGACTCTGTAATGGATCTGGGGCATCCTGAAAATGAAAATTTGAAAATGAAAATCACTTATTGTCACAAGTCGGCTTCAAATGAAGTTACTGAGGGTACATTCCCACAAGCAAGTTTAAGTCTGACTGGGACAACACAACTCTGCCAGGTGTGGGCGTATCCCTCTGACTCTGTGCTCGCAGTTTTTCCCCCTCAGTCTGTTTGACCACTAAAATGCTTGCTATGAGAGAACCATAGTACAATATAAAGTTATAGCACAGAAGGAGGCCATTTGACCTATTTTTTTGTTTGTTCATGGGGCGTGGACATCGCTGGCTGGGCCAGCATTTATTGTCCATCCATAATTGCCCTTGAGGGGGCACTTAAGAGTCAACCACATTGGTGTGGGTCTGGAGTCACATGTAGGCCAGACCGGGTAAGGATAGAGGATATCCTTCCCTAAAGGACATTAGTGAACCAGATGTTTTTTTAAAAATGACAATCGACAATGGTTTTATGGTCATCATTATACTTTTTATTCCAGATTTTTATTGAATTCAAATTTCACCATCCGCAGTAGCGGGATTTGAACCTGGGTCCCCAGAGCATTACCCTGGGTTTTCTGGTTTACTAGTCCAGTGAAAATGCCACAATGCCACTACCTCCCCTTGCAATCCATGCCAGCCTGAGAAAGCTGCCCTATCTAATCCCCCCTTTCTGCATCTGGTCCATAGCCCTGTAGCTAACAGCACTTCAGGTGCAGAACTAAGTACTTTTAAAAAGAATTTTCGGTCTCTGCTTCCACCACCAACTCGGGTAGTGAATTCCTGACTCCCACAGCCCTCTGTGTAAAATAGTTCTTCCTCATGTCTCCTCTATATCTCTGCCACTTATCTTGAATCTATGTACCCTGGTTCTAGAATTCTCCACCAAGGGAAACAATTTGATCCTGTCCATTCTATCTCTTTCCCTTATAATTTTGTACACATCAACTAAGTCACCCACAGTTTGGTCTCATTTCTGGACCCAATTTCCTAATAGCTCCCTCATGTGACACCTCCCTTCCTCGAGAGAAAATGAACCATCAATATACACAGATGGTTTCATTTTCTTAACCCTTTTAAATTTTAAACATTTCTTTAGATTACATAACAGTTTACATTCTATACTGTACACATCTTTTTTTTTTCATTTTAAACAAGCAAACATCACATGAATATAGTCCGTTGTAGTCTTTTCCCACATCACAGTCATGACAGGGCATCAGCAAACATATTTTCTTTCGGACACTTTCGCATTAGTTCTGTCCAAATAGTCCTGGTATTATCAGACCTAAAAGTGATCTCGGTGACAGTCTCCACAGACACAACAAAACTTCATCAATAATTCAGTTACATGCAGTTGTCTGGCTTTACCAGCAGAGTCTTCCATTTGATCATATGACACAGATTGTTGATCATCGTTGCAGCATTCATCATCGGTTCATCACATATCAATGCTTTTGTCTCCTGCTTCATTTGCTGTCTGCTGAGGGTAGCCCAAAGAATTGGTAACAGCTGGTGCATTTGAACAGTGTCAAACACCAGTCATTGCATGTTGAAAAGTTTGCTGACTATTCTGGTTACATTTTTACCAGCTCTTCGGCCTCCAGATTACCACAAACGATGTTTTCTGTGAAAGAACGAAACAGCTTTGGTCCTTCATCTGTTCCTCCTGACCAGATCCGAGTGTCATCACTTCCTGTCTCACCATCATGATAGGAATTTTACTGCTCTTTGAACTCTACAGTTCCTGCAGTTTCTTTCATTACAACCTTCTGCCTTGGGAGCAGCTCCCTCTCTCTTTTGCTGTGGTTGTGGTTTCTCCTTTTCCATCTCATGCAGATGACTGCTGGTATGCTGGAGTTCCTGTGCAATCAGATGCTGGATCTCAGCTTCCTTCCGAATCTGCCTTTCCAGACTAGCTTTTCCTTCCCTCTAACCATCAATGATACCTCCTGCTGGATGAAGTTCCCATGCCAGCTACTTCATAGCCTTCAGTTCTCCATTCACTCAGTCAAATAGGTTTATTTTTCATTTATGTGAATCAGCCATCTCCGTTTGTACCTGTTGTCAGTGGCTTGAGCTTGCATGGGTGTTCATATAGCATAGAATCTACAGTGCAGAACATAGAAGGAGGTCATTTGGCCTATCGAGTCTGCATCGGCCCTTGGAAAGAGCAACGCACTTAAGCCTACACCTCCTCCCTATCCCCGTAACTCCATCTAACCTTTTGGACACTAAGGGGCAATTTAGCATGGCCAATCCACCTAACTTACACATTGATGGACTATGGGAGGAAACCGGAGCACCAGGAGGAAACCCTCGCAGACACGGGGAGAAAGTGCAAACTCCACAAGTGCAAATTCCCTTCTTTTGGAATGATAATCATCTGAACAGGCGTGAGAGGCAGAGGAACTGGGAGAATGGGATGGAGTTCTTACCGGAAGTGAGTTGTGTGGAGCTGTAGTTGAGGCAGCTGTTGGAGTCAGTGGGCTTTTAATGAATATTGGTGGTCTACCTGTTAAAAAACATGGGCATTTGCTCATGAAGAGCTTAAACTTCCAAAGTTTTTTTTTTTTGCAGAAGGCTCACTTGTGTATCAAGGACAAGATCAGGCTGTGCAAGTGGTGGGTTGGGCAGGTTTTTCATGCCGGTTTTGAAGGCAGGGCCAGAGGTAAGGCAATCTTAATAGTAAAATAGTTCAGTTCTCCTCTCAGATTATAGGGGCAGCATGGTAGCATGTAATTCCTCCCGAGTATTTTCTTCCACCCCCTGAAACTCTTTTACAACAGTCAGGGCCATCTCCAGCCCTATTCAATATTTCAAATCTGGAAAGAATGCAATCGATCCACGCACACACTGTCTTTAAGTCCAATAACCCCAACCCAAACAAGGAATTATACGTAAGAATATCTCGGTCACGAGTCCCCAATTTGTTACGGATGCCTGGTCAGCCCTAAACAGTGGCTAAGAGGCCGAACCAGAAGCATGGGCTGGATTCTCCGCCATCGGGATGCTCCGTTTTGCCGGCAGGAGGAGCAATATAAGAAATAGGGCTTGGGTATTTTATAAAATTAACTTTATTAAAAAAAAACTTTTAAACTTTTAAGCTTCAACCGTAAAAATAACAGACTACATGCAGATTCTTATAATGATAATCTTTATTATTGTCACAAGTAGGCTTACATTATCACTGCAGTGAAGTTACTGTGAAAAGCCCCTAGTCATCACATTCCAGCACCTGTTCAGGTACACAGAGGGAGAATTCAGAATGTCCAATTCACCTAACAAGCACGTCTTTCGGGACTTGTGGGAGGAAACCGGGGCACCCAGAGGAAATCCACGCAGACACGGGGAGAACGCGCAGACTCCGACACAGACAGTGACCCAAGCCAGGAATTGAACCTGGGACCTTGGTGCTGTGAAGCAACAGTGCTACTGTTTCTTAGCCTTAACGCAGTAATTCCCATCAAACAACACTGTAACAGAACCTACAGCTCGCATGCCACTTTCACAGACAGACAAAGGCATGCATTTATGAAGCAAATTTTCTTCTCGTCGGAACATTCCTCTGGACCCCTTTTCCAAAGCCTGCCTTGGTGGCAACTTTCATGACCATCTCGGTCGAATTCCAACGCCTTCTGCTGTATTTGTTCAAAGCAGCGTTCCTTCATTCTCCCTCTCTAAGCTCCACCCAGCCACTCAATCAAAGGTTCTCTGCTGGGGTTTCCAGACTTGAACCTATCAGCGTTATCCCGGCTGTCTGATTGCCCACTCCTGTTTATACAAAAGAACAGAGCCATGCTATTGATTTGCAAATAAACTCCGACTGACAGACAAAGAGGCCATCAGACTCTCTAATGGGTCAATAGCTGGTCAGACAGGAGTGTCCCAAAGAACAATGGCTCTGGGGCATCCTGTGTATTTCCACAAATGAGTTTAAGTCTGACTGGGACAATGTAACTCAGCCAGGCATGGACGTATCCCTCTAACTCTGTGCTAGCGGGTTTTATTTCCCCTCAGTCTCTTTAACCCGAAATTACATGCTACATTGAGGTATCATTTCTAGACCCAATTTCTTAATATCTCCCTCGTAGAGAGGTTTTAAATAATTCCTTTCCGGCTCTTATTTCTTCCAAATCTCACTCCCTCATTCTCACACCAGAATACAACAAAATGCTATGGCTGTACATTGTCCTAAATAGCATTTGCTTTCAACTAACATTTTAAGATATACTTCTCTTATACGGGTTGCATCTGAACCAGAGGGGCACCAATATCCTGGGAGGGAGGTTTGCTAGTACTCTTCGGGAGGGTTTAAACTAATTTGGCAGGGGAATGGGAACCGGATTTGTAGTCCAGCAACTAAGGTAGCCGATATTCAGGACGCCAAAGCGTGTAATGAGGCAGTGGGGAAGGGAACACTGACAAAGGAGAGTATTTGCAGGCACGGAGATGGGTTGAAGTGTGTATACTTCAACGCAAGAAGCATCAGGAATAAGGTGGGTGAACTTAAGGCATGGATCGGTACTTGGGACTACGATGTGGTGGCCATCACGGAAACTTGGATAGAAGAGGGGCAGAAATGGTTGTTGGAGGTCCCTGGGTATAGATGTTTCAATAAGATTAGGGAGGGTGGTAAAAGAGGTGGGGGGGTAGCATTATTAATTAGAGATAGTATAACAGCTGCAGAAAGGCAGTTCGAGGAGTATCACCCTATTGAGGTAGTATGGGTTGAAGTCAGAAATAGGAAAGGAGCAGTCACCTTGTTAGGAGTTTTCTATAGGCCCCCCAATAGTAGCAGAGATGTGGAGGAACAGATTGGGAAACAGATTTTGGAAAGGTGCAGAAGTCATAGGGTAGTAGTCATGGGCGACTTTAACTTCCCAAATATTGAGTGGAAACTCTTTAGATCAAATAGTTTGGATGGGGTGGTGTTTGTGCAGTGTGTCCAGGAAGCTTTTCTAACACAGTATGTAGATTGTCCAACCAGAGGAGGGGCAATATTAGATTTAGTACTGGGTAATGAACCAGGGCAAGTGATAGATTTGTTAGTGGGGGAGCATTTTGGAGATAGTGACCACAATTCTGTGACTTTCACTTTAGTAATGGAGAGGGATAGGTACGTGCAACAGGGCAAGGTTTACAATTGGGGGAAGGGTAAATACGATGTTGTCAGACAAGAATTGAAGTGCATAAGTTGGGAACATAGGCTGGCAGGGAAGGACACAAGTGAAATGTGGAACTTGTTCAAGGAACAGGTGCTACGTGTCCTTGATATGTATGTCCCTGTCAGGCAGGGAAGAGATGGTCGAGTGAGGGAACCATGGTTGACAAGAGAGGTTGAATGTCTTGTTAAGAGGAAAAAGGAGACTTATGTAAGGCTGAGGAAACAAGGTTCAGACAGGGCATTGGAGGGATACAAGATAGCCAGGAGGGAACTGAAGAAAGGGATTAGGAGAGCTAAGAGAGGGCATGAACAATCTTTGGCGGGTAGGATCAAGGAAAACCCCAAGGCCTTTTACACATATGTGAGAAATATGAGAATGACGAGAGCGAGGGTAGGTCCGATCAAGGACAGTAGCGGGAGATTGTGTATTGAGTCTGAAGAGATAGGAGAGGTCTTGAATGAGTACTTTTCTTCTGTATTTACAAATGAGAGGGGCGATATTGTTGGAGAGGACAGTGTGAAACAGATTGGTAAGCTCGAGGAAATACTTGTTAGGAAGGAAGATGTGTTGGGCATTTTGAAAAACTTGAGGATAGACAAGAGCCCCGGGCCTGACGGGATATATCCAAGGATTCTATGGGAAGCAAGAGATGAAATTGCAGAGCCGTTGGCAATTATCTTTTCGTCCTCACTGTCAACAGGGGTGGTACCAGGGGATTGGAGAGTGGCGAATGTCGTGCCCCTGTTCAAAAAAGGAACTAGGGATAACCCTGGGAATTACAGGCCAGTTAGTCTTACTTCGGTGGTAGGCAAAGTAATGGAAAGGGTACTGAAGGATAGGATTTCTGAGCATCTGGAAAGACACTGCTTGATTAGGGATAGTCAGCACGGATTTGTGAGGGGTAGGTCTTGCCTTACAAATCTTATTGAATTCTTTGAGGAGGTGACCAAGCATGTGGATGAAGGTAAAGCAGTGGATGTAGTGTACATGGATTTTAGTAAGGCATTTGATAAAGTTCCCCATGGTAGGCTTCTGCACAAACTAAGGAGGCATGGGATAGTGGGAAATTTGGCCAGTTGGATAACGAACTGGCTAACCGATAGAAGTCAGAGAGTGGTGGTGGATGGCAAATATTCAGCCTGGATCCCAGTTACCAGTGGTGTACCGCAGGGATCAGTTCTGGGTCCTCTGCTGTTTGTGATTTTCATTAATGACTTGGATGAGGGAGTTGAAGGGTGGGTCAGTAAATTTGCAGACGATACGAAGATTGGTGGAGTTGTGGATAGTAAGGAGGGCTGTTGTCGGCTGCAAAGAGACATAGATAGGATGCAGAGCTGGGCTGAGAAGTGGCAGATGGAGTTTAACCCTGAAAAGTGTGAGGTTGTCCATTTTGGAAGGACAAATATGAATGCGGAATACAGGGTTAACGGTAGAGTTCTTGGCATTGTGGAGGAGCAGAGAGACCTTGGGGTCTATGTTCATACATCTTTGAAAGTTGCCACTCAAGTGGATAGAGCTGTGAAGAAGGCCTATGGTGTGCTCGCGTTCATTAACAGAGGGATTGAATTTAAGAGCCGTGAGGTGATGATGCAGCTGTACAAAACTTTGGTAAGGCCACATTTGGAGTACTGTGTACAGTTCTGGTCGCCTCATTTTAGGAAGGATGTGGAAGCTCTGGAAAAGGTGCAAAGAAGATTTACCAGGATGTTGCCTGGAATGGAGAGTAGGTCTTACGAGGAAAGGTTAAGGGTGCTAGGCCTTTTCTCATTAGAGCGGAGAAGGATGAGGGGCGACTTGATAGAGGTTTATAAGATGATCAGGGGAATAGATAGAGTAGACAGTCAGAGACTTTTTCCCCAGGTGGAACACACCATTACAAGGGGACATAAATTTAAGGTGAAAGGTGGAAGATATAGGAGGGATATCAGAGGTAGGTTCTTTACCCAGAGAGTAGTGGGGGCATGGAATGCACTGCCTGTGGAAGTAGTTGAGTCGGAAACATTAGGGACCTTCAAGCAGCTGTTGGATAGGTACATGGATTACGGGAAAATGATATAGTGTAGATTTATTTGTTCTTAAGGGCAGCACGGTAGCATTGTGGATAGCACAATTGCTTCACAGATCCATGGTCCCAGGTTCGATTCCGGCTTGGGTCATTGTCTGTGCGGAGTCTGCACGTCCTCCCCGTGTCTGCGTGGGTTTCCTCCGGGTGCTCCGGTTTCCTCCCACAGTCCAAAGATGTGCGGGTTAGGTGAATTGGCCAATGATAAATTGCCCTTAATGTCCAAATTGCCCTTGGTGTTGGGTGGAGGTGTTGAGTTTGGGTAGGGTGCTCTTTCCAAGAGCTGGTGCAGACTCGGGGGGCCGAATGGCCTCCTTCTGCACTGTAAATTCAATGATAATCTATGATTAATCTAGGACAAAGGCTCGGCACAACATCGTGGGCCGAAGGGCCTGTTCTGTGCTGTATTTTCTATGTTCTATGTTCTATGTTCTCTTCTGTTTCTATACAGCTCTCAAAGCAACACCCAAAAAGCGCTGTGTATCAAAATAAGGAAGCAGATCACAGCATCCAAATTTGCAAGGACCAGCACATGGAGGGCATGATTCAACGGCCTTGTCCAGCCTGACTTGGTGTCTAGATGTGGCCGTTGAATCTTGTGAGAGGCTTTATAGGAATCCCGCGAGACGTCATGCTAAGAATTTGGAGCTGCTGGATGCTACAGGAGGAGACAATCTTCTTAAATTTATATTCTTTTCCATGTCAGTTCTGTTATTTTTTTAATGTATAGAGTGCCCAATTCATTTTTTCCAATTAAGGGGCAATTTAGCGTGGTCAATCCACCTAACCTGCACATCTTTAGGTTGTGGGGATGAAACCCACGCAATCATGGGGAGAATGTGCAAATTCCACACAGACAGTGACCGAGGGCCAGGATCGAACCTGGGATCTTATCGCCGTGAGACAGCAGTGCAAACCACTGCATCACCGTGCTGCCCTAGTTCTGCTATTTTAATTCATGAAAATAACTTAATAAAATTCATATTTTATGACTGTGATTAAATGCAGTAAATGCGCAAAGTTACTGGTTGTGATTCACCTTAGAAACAAATTTAATTATTATAATCTGTAATTTACAACCTTTGATGACTCTATTCCTTAATTACAATGAAAGCTGAATGGAAATTAAATTGCTACTGGGTGAAAGATACTGACCAAAAGATTTTTAATTTTGTGTACTTGATTTATTTGCTCTGTTCTTTAACTTTGGAAACTGCATGATATCTGTGATGTACACAGTTCACATTTAACATGATTCTGAGGAATCTCTGATAATACTACTTCTAATTCTTAGGCGTATATTAATTGATGCATATCCTGAAATCTCCTGCAATGTTAAGGTCCACAACCCAGAATATCCTGCAGTGTAAAGATCCACATCCTGGAATCTCCTACAATGTGAAGATCACATTCCGCAATCTTTTGCTGTGTGCAGATCCACATACCGGCATCTCATGCAGTGTGAAGTTCCACATCTAAAATCTCCTGCAGTGTGAAGATCCAGGTCTGGAAACTCCTATAGTGAGAATATCCACATCCCAGAAGCTCCTGCAGTGTGAAAACCCATGCTGGAATCTCCTGCAGTGTGAAGATCCACATCTAGAATCTCCTGCAGTGAGAAGATCCACATCCTGGAATCTCCTGCAGTGTGAAGATCCACATCTGCAATCCCCTGCAGTGTGACGATCCACATCCTGGAATCTCCTGCAGTGTGAAGATCCACATCCTGGAATCTCCTGCAGTGTGATGATCCAGATCTGGAATCTCCTGCAGTGTGAAGATCCACATCCTGGAATCTCCTGCAGTGTGACGATCCACATCTGGAATCTCCTGAACTGCGAAGATGCACATCCCCAAATCTCCTGTAGTGTGAAGATCCACATCACAGAAACCCTGCAGTGAGAAGTTCCACAACCTGGAATCTTCGGCAGTGTGAAGATCCACATCTGGAATCGCCTGCAGCGTGAAGATCAACATCCTCGAATATCCTGCAGTGTGAAAATCCATATCTGGAATCTCCTGCAGTGCGAAGATCCACATCTAAAATCTCCAGCAGTGTGAAGACCAACATCTGGAATCTCATGCAGTGTGAATATTCACACCCTGGAATCTCCTGCAGTGTGTCGATCCACATCTGGAATCTCATGCAGTGTGAAGATCCACATCTGGAATCTCATGCAATGTGAAGATCCACAACCCGGAATCTCCTGCAATGTACAGGTCCACAACCTGGAATCTCCTGCAGTGTGAAGATCCACATCTGGAATCTCCTGCAGTGTGAAGATCCACACGCCGGAAGCTCCTCCAGTGTGAAGATTCACACCACAGAATCACCTGCATTGTGAAGATCCATGTCATGGAATCTCCTACAGTGTGAAGATCCACATTCCGGAATCACCTGCACGGTGAAGATCCACATTCTCGAATCTCCTGTAGTGTGAAGATGCACATCCCGGAAGCTCCTGCAGTATGATGACCCACATCCGGGAATTTCCTGCAGTGTGAAGATCCACATCCTGGAATCTCCTGCAGTGTGAATATCCACATCCCTATATCTCCTGCAGTGTAAAGATCCACATCCAGGAATCTCCTGAAGTGTGAAGATCCACATCCTGGAATCTCCTGCAGTGTGAATATCCACATCCCCAAATCTCCTGCAGTGTAAAGATCAACATCCAGGAATCTCCTGCAGTGTGAATATCCACGTTTTGCAATCCCAGCAGCGTGAAGATCCACGTTCTGGAATCTCCTGCATGTGTGAATATCCACATCCCCTAATCTCCTGCAGTGTAAAGATCCACATCCAGGAATCTCCTGCAGTGTGAAGATCCACGTTTTGCAATCCCCGCAGTGTGAAGATCCACGTTCTGGAATCTCTTGCAGTGTGAATATCCACATCCCCAAATCTCCTGTAGTGTGAAGATCCACATTCTCGAATCTCCTGTAGTGTGAAGATCCACATCCCGGGAGTTGCTGTACTGTGAAGATCCACATCCCGGAAGCTCCTCCTGTGTGAAGATTCATATCACAGAATCACCTACATTGTGAAGATCCATGTCATGGAATCTCCTACAGTGTGAAGATCCACATCCTGGAAGCTCCTGCAGTCTGAAGATCCACATCCTGGAATCTCCTACAGTGTGAAGATCCACATCCCGGAAGCTCCTACAGTGTGAAGATCCACAACCTGGAATTTCCTGCAATCTGAAGATCCACATTCCGGAATCACCTGCATGGTGAAGATCCACATCACAGAATCCCCTGTAGCGTGAAGATCCACATCCCGGGAGTTGCTATACTGTGAAGATCCACACGCCGGAAGCTCCTCCAGTGTGAAGATTCATATCACAGCATCACCTGCAATGTGAAGATCCATGTCATGGAATCTCCTACAGTGTGAAGATCCACATTCTGGAATCACCTGCATGGTGAAGATCCACATCACAGAATCCCGTGTAGTGTGAAGATCAACATCCCGGAAGTTGCTGTACTGTGAAGATCCACATCCCGGAAGGTCCTGCAGTGTGAAGATCCACATCCCGGAAGATACTGTAGTGTGAAGATCCACATCCCAGGCGCTCCTGTAGTGTGAAGATCCACATCCCGGAAGCTCCTGCGGTGTGAAGATCCACATCCAGGAATCTCCTGCAGTGTGAAGATCCACATCCCGGAAGCTCCTGCAGTGGGAAGATCCACAACCTGGAAGCTCCTGCAGTGTGAAGATCCACATCCTGGAATCTCCTGCAGTGTGAAGATCCACATCCCGGAAGCTCCTGCAGTGTGACGATCCACATCCTGGAAGCTCCTGCAGTGTGAAGATCCACATCCTGGAATCTCCTGCAGTGTGAAGATCCACATCCTGGAAGCTCCTGCAGTGTGAAGATCCACATCCTGGAATCTCCTGCAGTGTGAAGATCCACATCCCGGAAGCTCCTGCAGTGTGAAGATCCACATCCTGGAAGCTCCTGCAGTGTGAAGATCCACAACACGGAATCTCCTGCAATGTGAAGATCGACATCCGGGAATTTCCTGCAGTGTGAAGATCCATATCCTGGAAGCTCCTGCAATGTGAATATCCACATCCTGGAAACTCCTGCAGTGTGAAGATCCACATCCCGGAAGCTCCTGCAGTGTAAAGATCCACATTCTGGAATCTCCTGCAGTGTGAAAATCCACATCCCGGAAGCTCCTGCAGTGTGAAGATCCACAACCTGGAATCTCCTGCAGTGTGACGATCCACATCCTGGTAGCTCCTGCAGTGTGAAGATCCACAATCTGGAATCTCCTGCAGTGTGAAGATCCACATCCGGGAATTTCCTGCAGTGTGAAGATCCATATCCCGGAAGCTCCTGCAGTGTGAAGATCCACAACCTGGAATCTCCTGCAGTCTGAAGATCCACATCCTGGAATCTCCTGCAGTGTGAAGATCCACATCCTGGAATCTCCTGCAGTGTGAAGATCCACATCCTGGAAGCTCCTGCAGTGTGAATATCCACATCCTGGAAACTCCTGCAGTCTGAAGATCCACATCCTGGAATCTCCTGCAGTGTGAAGATCCACAACCTGGAATCTCCTGCAGTGTGAAGATCCACATCCTGGAATCTCCTGCAGTGTGAAGATCCACAACCTGGAATCTCCTGCAGTCTGAAGATCCATATCCCGGAATCTCCTGCAGTGTGAAGATCCACATCCTGGAATCTCCTGCAGTGTGAAGATCCACAACCTGGAATCTCCTGCAGTCTGAAGATCCATATCCCGGAAGCTCCTGCAGTGTGAAGATCCACATCCTGGAATTTCCTGCAGTGTGAAGATCCACAACCTGGAATCTCCTGCAGTCTGAAGATCCATATCCCGGAAGCTCCTGCAGTGTGAATATCCACATCCTGGAAACTCCTGCAGTGTGTAGATCCACATCCCAGGAGCTCCTGTAGTGTGAAGATCCACATCCCGGAAGCTTCTGCAGTGTGAAGATCCACATCCCGAAAGCTCCTGCAGTGTGAAGATTCACATCCCGGAAGCTCCTGCAGTGTGAAGTTCCACATCCCGGAAGCTCCTGCAGTGTGAAGATTCACATCCTGGAAGCTCCTGCAGTGTGAAGATCCACATTCCGGAAGCTCCTGCAGTGAGAAGATCCACATCCTGGAATCTCCTGCAGTGTGAAGATCCACATCCTGGAATCTCCTGCAGTGTGAAGATCCACACCCTGGAATCTTCTGCAGTGTGAAGATCCACATCCTGGAAGCTCCTGTAGTGTGAAGATCCACTTCCTGGAATCTCCTGCAGTGGGAAGATCCACGCCCCAGAAGCTCCTGTAGTATGAAGATCCACATCCCGGAAGCTCCTGCAGTGTGCAGATCCACATCCCGGAAGCTCTTGCAATGTGAAGATCCATCTCCCAGGAGCTGCTGTACTATGAAGATATACATCCCGGAAGGTCCTGTAGTGTGAAGATCCGCATCCCAGAAGTTCCTGCAGTGTGAAGATCCACATCCCGAAAATCCCCTGCAGTGTGAATGCGCACGTAGTAGATGCACAACCCACCCACTGTTGCATGTGGTGTTCCATGGCCCATGGTCGCTCTCGAGAGCTCCATCTTCCACTCTATGCAAGCTGCCCAGACCTTCTTCCAACTTAGTCCCGACACGTCCATGTTTGTTGGTCCAGACTTGTTCCGGACTGGCGTGATATCCCGCTGGTAGTTTGGTAATTGAACAGTGGGGGTATTTCTGGTTGGGCCTTCATCTGTATCTCATTAACATGATTCTAAACACTGTCATTTTACCCTAGTGGGAAACATACTTTTCAGCTCCTGGTCATTGTCTTATACCCAATATCAGTCATTAGATTTAAATTGAGTTGACATGCTGAACTGCGGTTAATGGCCACGATCACCATTTAAGCAGACAATTGTGGCAATTTTCTGCTGCTCATTACAGAATCTTCCTGATTTTAATATCCAGTGTTTCCAAATGGATTTTGGTGGGATCTGCATTGAGGAAAGGTTTCACTCTGCAAATTCACTACATCAAATGATGAGGACAAATTTACACCATTATTTTCTAGTTTCTAAATAAATATTCAATGAATTGTTGCATTTTGAAAAAGCATTATTTCCTTGCAGTTAGATGCAACTCTATAATAATATTTTATTGCTAAAAATCTGTAGTTGTACTTCTGGTTTGCTTTTTTGTATATGATTTGCTTTACTCCTTCTTTCTAAATTGAGAGGCAAAGACACAACAGAAGTGACATATTGGCTCCGAAAACAGCTGTTCCATTTTTGTCAGTTGTTTTGTGGGTAATGATAGCATCCAATAACACTGGAACTGTCAACATCCCTCATATAAGATATTTATGTGGAAGTAGTAGCCAAAGATTTCATGTGAACTGAAGTAAAATTGGGCAAACTACTGAATAAAAACAATTCCAAATGAATTCTACTGAAAACACAAAAAACCCTCTTATGTTGGCATTCAGATAGGAAGCCTCCCAGAGCATTAGAAGGCCATTGTTATCATCTTGAGTGTGCCAACTTCAGGATGAGGCTGTTGTACATTTATCCTAGTTCTAGAGGACTGCTTAGCAAGTCAGTATTCTAAAACTAAATGTAATTATATGAATTGTGTAATCTAATGGCATAAATATTTCAGTGCGTGGAAATTTTCAGCTCATGCCAGAAGTATGTCTAAAGATACATTACACATCCAGTGCTGTGAATGTGTAATTTTAAGCCAATAAAGTTATGGGGCGAGATTCTCCGACCCCCCGCCGTGCCCCCCCCCTGCGATTCTCTGGCCCGGATGGGCCGAAGTCCCGCTGCTAGAATGCCTGTCCCGCCGGCGTGGATTAAACCACCTCTCTTACCGGCGGGACAAGGCGGCGCGGGCGGGCTCCGGGATCCTGGGGGGGATGCGGGGCGATCTGGCCCCGGGGGGGTGCCCCCACGGTGGCCTGGCCCGCGATTGGGACCCACCGATCCGTGGGCGGGCCTGTGCCGTGGGGGCACTCTTTTCCTTCTGCCTTCACCATGGTCTCCACCATGGCGGAGGCGGAAGAGACTCCCTCCACAGCGCATGCGCGGGGATGCCGTGAGCGGCCGCTGACGCTCCCGCGCATGCGCCGCCCGGCAATGTCATTTCCGTGCCAGCTGGTGGGGCACCAAAGGCCTTTTCCGCCAGCTGGCGGGGCGGAAATCAGTCCGGCGCGGGCCTAGCCCCTCAAGGTGAGGGCTCGGCCCACCCAAGATGCGGCAGGGGCGGCGCGATGCCGGACTGATTAGCGCCGTTTTTGGAGCCGGTCGGCGGACATCGCGCCGATACTGGAGAATTTCGCACATGAACTTTTCTTTTTATTCGTTCATGGGACGTGGGCATCACAGGCTGTGCCAGCATTATTGCCCATCCCTAATTGCCCTTGAGCAGGCAGTTAAGAGTCAACCACATTGCTGTGGTTCTGGAGTCACGTGCAGGCCAGACGAGGTAAGCACAGCACATTTCCTTCCCTTTCTAAAAAAAATATTTTCTATTCTCCTTTTTCACATTTTCTCCCAAATGTACACCCACCAACAATAAACAATAATCAGTAACAAATATGTCAATCCCCATATCAATAACAACGATCCCATCCTCCCACCAAACCTCAAACATTAGCCCGCATATTCACATAAACAAATGACAAAAAGGAATCAGGAATCACCCATAGTCACCATTAACACACACCGCCCCCCCTCCCCTAACCCTCCCACCCCCCACCCCCCCAACTAATGTTCGATGTTATCCAGTTCTTGAAAGTGCATAATGAATAATGCCCATGAATTGTAGAACCCCTCCGTCCTTCCCCTCAGTTCAAACTTAACCTTCCCAAGAGTCAAGAATTCCAACAGGTTCCCCCGCCACGCCAGGGCACAGGTTTCTCTCCAACTTCGGATCCGCCTTCGGGTGATCAACGAGGCAAAGGCTACAACATCTGCCTCCGCACCAGAATCCAACCCTGGCTGGTCCGGCACCCCAAATATGGCCTCCCGGGGGCCCGGGTCCAGTTTCACGTGCACCACTTTAGAAATCACCCTAAAAACCTTGTTCCAGTAATCCTCTAGCTTTGGACAGGACCAAATCATATCAACGTGATTAGCGGGCCCCCCCCGCCCCCCCCCCCCCCCGCAATATTCACACACATCTTCTACTCCGTCAAAGAATCAGCTCATCCTTGCCCTCATGAGGTGTGCTCTGTTTACCACCTTCAGCTGTATCAGCCCCTACCTCGCGCACGAGGTGGAGGCATTCACTCTCCGGAGCACCTCACACCAGAACCCCCTCTCCATATCCTCTCCTAACTGTTCCTCCCCTTTGTTTTGATCCCTTCCAATGGTGCCTTCTCCTCTTCCAAAATAGCCCCGTAAACCGCTGACACTACCACCTTCTCCTGTCCCCCTGTCGTCAGCACCTCCTCCAGCAATGTGGAGTTCGGCTCCAAATTCTCAATGAAGCTATTATTACCGGACTCCCTGAGTATTTCCCCGGGGCTATCGGGAGCGGCGCTGCTGCTAGTGCTTTCAGTCCCGACCCCCTGCACAAACTTTCCTCCATTCTGACCCACTGGGAATCAACCCCTCTGACCCAGCTCCGCGCCTTCTCCACATTCGCCTCCCAGTAGTAATACATCAGGTTCGGAAGACCCAAACCCCCCGCCTGCCTTCCCCCTTGTAGCAGCACCTTTCTAACTCTGGCCACTTTCCCGCCCCATATGAACGACGTAATCCTTCCCTCAATCTCTCTGAAAAAAGCCTTTGGTAGGAAAATCGGCAGGCATTGAAAAATAAACAGAAATCGCGGCAACACGTTCATTTTAACCGCCTTCACCCTACCCGCCAGTGACAGAGGGAGACCATCCCACCTTGCCAGATCAGCTTTCACTCTCCTCACCAAACTCAAAATGTTGTACCTGTGGAGCCCCCCTCCGCCACTCCCGGGCAACCTGCACCCCCAGGTACCTAAAGTGAGTCCCTGCCCTACGGAATGGCAGCCCCCCCACCCCCGGCCGAGACACCACAAAATACTCACTCAATTTAGTTTGTATCCCAAGAAAGACCCAAACACTCGAAGCAGCTCCAATATTCTCCCTATCGACACACTCGGTTCCGACACGTATAACAGCAAGTCATCGGCATATAAGGACACCCTATGCTCTATGCCCCCCTCCCCCGCACTATTCCTTTCCATACCCACAAACTTCTTAATGTGATGGCCAACGGCTCAATCGTGAGTGCAAACAGCAGGGGGGACATAGAACATCCCTGCCTAGTGTTGCTCTTAATAGCCTTAGTTTTATTAGCTCTAATTCTGTCACCTTTGCTCACGAGTCGCCAGGTATCTTTCTGATACCGCCACGTGGTTCCAGCTCAAGTAATGATTAATAATGCAGCACACCACTTAGTAAAAGTTAAATCAACGGTCATTTATTATATACAGCAATAAATACTTATACAATAATCCAACTTCTAGGCTACTACTTACCACTAAAGGCCAATACTTAACTTTGGTGATGGCCCACCAGGTCAGGGAAACGAATGGTCTATCGAATTGGGTCTGGCCTGCGGGATTCAAAAAGGCTGGTACGGGTCGATAGTCTGGAGCACCTATCTGGTAGCGATCGCTGGAGTAATACTTACTTGTTTCTTCGTCGAAGGGTCTCGAAGGTTGCGAGTAGGAGAAGAAGGGTCGATCTGAACTTGGCCCCTAATTTTATAGTCCCTAGGGGCCTCCCACCTCTCGGGGTGGACCTTGACCCTGGTCCCAAGTGATTGGACTTGGTCCCAATCACTTGGTTCGATATGCTCCAATAATGGGGCGATTCCTTGATCGGGGGGTGGTTGTCCACCTTTCTTTGTCACAGCCACTGCTGGCGCCGAAAAGTCTGGATCGGCTTTATGTTGCTAATGTGTAGCAATTGTTCCCGGGGATGGCTGCTTAGTATGCAGATGGCTGGGTTGTTGTGCTGTTAATGGCTGCAGGTATCGGTCTGGGCCGACTTCCCCAGAGCTGAATACACTGTTTTGCCTGCAGCTGTCCGTTTGAGTCCTGTTGGCTGATTTTCCCATCAGCCTCTTTTGTTCGCCATTTTAGATCGGGGTTTGACCATACTAATCGGGAATCAGCTATTTTAGGTGGCTACACTAGTCCCACGGTGGAGAGAAAAGTATCTCGAGCTGATGTTGTTTGTGCGGACACTCGCCCTCGGCTCCTTATATAGTAGCTTTACCCAGTTCACAAATCTTGGTCCAATCCCAAACCCCTCCAGAACTGCCATCAAGTACCCCCATTCTACCTGGTCAAACGCCTTCTCAGCGTCCGGTGCCACAACCACCTGTTTCCTTTCCCTCCGACGGTGTCATAACGACGTTCAATACCTTCCTAACGTTTGAAAAGAGCTGCCTCCCTCTCAAGAACCCCGTCTGATCTTCACCTATCACCTTCGGGAGGCACTCCTCCAGCCTACCCCTTCGCCAATACTTTTGCGTCCACATTCAGAAGTGATATGGGCCTATATGACCCACACTCCGTCGGATCCTTATCTTTTTTTAGCAACAGGAAAATCGATGCCTGCCCCAAGGTTTGTGGCAACACACCCTTCCCTATCGCCTCTTCAAACATCCGCACCATCTGGGGTGCCAGCTTATCCTTAAATTTTTTATAATATTCCTCCGGAAACTCATCTGGCCCTGCCACCTTCCCCGACTGCGTCCTCCCAATCGTATCCTTTATCTCCTGCTCCACTATCGCTCCTTCTAATGTAGCCCTGTCCCCCCTCCTAACCTCAGGTACTCCAACCCATCTAGAAATTCCTGCATCTCACGGTCTCCCCCAGGTGGCTCTGACCTGTACAACCTGTCGTAAAACGCCTCAAAAACCTTGTTAATCAGATCCGGAGCCACCACCAACTTCCCTGCCCTATCCCTCACCTGAACAATTTCCCTTGCTGCTGCTTCCCTCTGGAGCTGACCTGCTAACATACGCCTTATCTCCATGTTAGAACATAGAACATTACAGCACAGTACAGGCCCTTCGGCCCTCGATGTTGTGCTGACCTGTGAAACCACTCTAAAGCCCATCTACACTATTCCCTTATTGTCCATATGTCAAATGTCCATAAACTGCACCCCTTGCTCGTCTCAGTTGCTGCACCGCCTTCCTGGTAGTCAGTCGGTCGAAGCTCGCCTGTAGTTCCTTCCTCTTTTCCAGCTTTGCTGGGTCCCCACCTTCTGCATTCCTCCTATCTACCTCCGACATCTCATCTATTACCCTCTGCCGCTCCAACCTCTCCTCTTTGTCCACCTTGGCCTTAAACAAAATCACCTCCCCCCTCACCACCGCCTTTAGAGCCTCCCAGACAACTGCCTTCGACACCTCACCCGTACAGTTGAAACCTACATATTCCTTAATTACCTTTTCAATTTTGTCACAGAACACTTGGTCCCCCAAAAGTCCCACATCTAATTTCCACCCCGGCCTCTGCGTTACCCCCTTCTCCAGCACCATATCCACCCAATGCGGAGCATGATCTGGCACTGCAATTGCCGAGTATTACGACGCCTTAACCACAGCCAGCAAAGCCTGCCCCACCACGAAAAAGTCGATCCATGAGTATACCTTATGGACTGCTGAGAAAAATTAGTACCCCCGTTCCCTCGGGTGCAGAAACCTCCAAGTGTCCACCCTTCCCATTTCCAACATTAGCCTAGCCAACGCCTTTGCCCCCCCTGATGGGATCAGCGAGCACGGCCGTGACCTGTCCAACCTTGGCTTCTGCACCAAGTTCCAGTCCCCCCCCCACTATCAGTTTGTGTGTGTCCAAGTCGGGGATGGCCCCAAACACCTTCTTTGCGAATCCCACATCGTCCCAATTGGGGCCGTATACACTTAACAGCGCCACTAACCTCCCCTCCAGCGCCCCTGACATAATCACATATCTACCGCCCTGATCTGCCACCACTTCTCCATCTGGAAGCGTACTCTTTTGCTGACCATTACCGCTACCCCTTGAGCCCTTCCGTCAAGTCCAGAGTGAAACACCTGACTAACCCAGCAGTTTTTAAGTCTCACCTGGTCCTTCACCCTCAAGTGAGTCTCCTGCAGCATTGCTACATCGGCTTTCAAACTTTTAAGATGCACAAGCACACTTGACCTCTTGACCGGACCTCCTAACCCCATCACGTTCCACATGACTATCCTAACTGGGGGTCTCTCACCACCTCCCCCCCCACCCTTCTTACCCACTATCATCATACCACCGGGCCCTGCCCCATGAGCCTGACCCACCCCTATCCATTATTAACATCGTACCCCTCCCCCCCCCTCCCAAACCGCCCCCCCCTACATTTCCTCTCGGAAAAACATCTCCCAGCGTCAATTCCTCCCCCCCACTCCCCGCTCGCCTCGTAGGCCCATCGAAACCTGCTAACCAGGCTCCAATGACCGCAGCCCTCCTCTCACCTCACCTCCGTTCACTAGCCGACTTTAGTTAGCTAGCGTGGGTGGCTCCCCCCGCCAAGATATACCATCTACTCCCACCCAGTCCCAGAGAAAGAAAAAACAAAAACAACAATCCAACCCATACAATTCACTAAAATAAGATATAACCGTCGCAATACAGAATGCCAATCAACCCAACCAATAACTTAAACTCTGTAACAATGTGAAGAGAAGTAAATTACAATATACGTCAGTAAAAGGAAAGTTATGACATTTATATGTTTTCCAGCTCCCCAATCACAGCCCACAGTCTCTCTACCAGCTCCGCTCCTCACGTCTGTACCAAGCCTTCTGCCCTCACGAACGCCTCAGCCGCCTCTGCTGCCTCGAAATAAAAGTCTTTGGCATCATATGTAACCCTCAGCTTCGCCAGGTGTACCATACCAAATCGCACCCCCTTTTTGTACAGTGCCGCCTTCACTCGCCCGAACACCGCTCATCTTTTTGCCAACGCCACCGTCAAGTCCTGGTAGATGCGAACTCCAGCACCACCCCACTGCACTTCGCGCTTCTGCTTCGCTAAGCTTAACACCTTCTCCTTCATGCATTACTTATGGAAGCAGATAATTACTGCCCTTGGCGGCTCATTCACTTGGGCTTCAGCCTTAATGACCGATGAGCTCGGTCCAGCTCATACTGGGAGGGGTTCTCACCCTCCCCCATCAGCTCCACCAACTTCTTAGCGAAGTACTCTGTTAGCCTTGGACCCTCTGTCCCTTCGAGCAAGCCCACAATTCTCAGATTGTGCCGCCTCGAGCAGTTCTCCAAGTCCTGAGTCCTCTGTTGACCTCCACCACCCTCCGCAGCTCGTACCCCATCGAGGTGAACTGGTCGCTGTGCTGTGAAATCGCCTCCTCCACTTCCTTCATCTTCTCGCCCTGCTCTCTCACCTTGGCCGATGTCTTTGCCACAGCTACTCTCACCGAGACGATTGCCTCCTCCACCAGTGACTTCAATGCGACCACCGTCTCCTTCCTCGAAGCCTCCATGTGCCTCGCAAACTGCTTTTCCAGCTCCACCGCCATCACCTCGGTCATCTTCTCCACCGTAAGTAGCGCGGCCCCACCATGCAGTCCAACATCTGCCATCTTGTCAGCACTTTTGCACGTCCTCTCATTCAACGGCCAGCCCGCGTTTCCTCCCTTCCTCGACGCTGCTTTTCGCATCCTTTAATGGCTTATTACTTTTCCTATTTCTTTTTTTCACCCTTCCTTCCTTCTTCAATCTCTTTTTTTTCAATAGATAAAACAAAACATTTTTTTTTCCTTCCTTCAAAAACAAAAGGGGGATAAAAAACTTCCACCAAATTTCTTTAAAACTTCTTTCTCTTCTTTTTTGTATTCCTCCAGAATTTCCCTGGCACCGGGCTTCAGTCTTCTTACCACATTCTAGGCGGGAGCCATCCGATGTGGGACATCTCACCTACATCGCCCCTGGCTTCGGACCTGCCGCCTCGGCCTCCGCTTGGCTCTGCCCCCGCTGCTCCTTTCAAATTTGCAGGAGAGAGAAAAAAAAAATTCTCTCTGTGCTCTTTGAACCCTTCGGCTTTCAGGTTCTTTCTTAGGGAACAAAGTCGCGATCGCCGCTCCTCCTCCACGTGCAGCCACTCCGCCGAACCCACCGGGATCAGTCTCTCCTCTCCCGCCCTTCCAACCCGCCGGCTCTGTGAAACGGAGCTTTGACGCTTTAACAGAGCGAGGGAGGCAGGGCTGACCCCGGAGAAGTTTAAGTTTTTAAAAAAACCAGCGGGGAACCCCCCGAAAAAGACTGCGATATCGCGGACCGGCGGGAGCTTCTCCTTAATGCGGCCGCTCCGCTCACAAACGCCCCAGATTTCCTTCCCTTAAGGACATTAGTGAACCAGATGGGATTTTATGACAATTGCCAATGGTTTCAACGTCGTCATTAGACTTTAATTCCAGATTTTAAAAATTTTAATTCAAATTTCACCATCTGCCATGATGGGATCTGAACCTGGGTCCCCAGAGCATTAATCTGAGTCTCAGGTTTACTAGTCCAGTGACAATACTGCTACACCACCGCCTCCCCATCACATATGCATTATGCTGATTTATTTTCAGTCACATGCCTTGCATTCATGGAAACCTATTGTCAATTTCCAAATCAAACTACCAGGGAATCCATAGAGGTGGTTTCTGTTTGTCGGATATGTAATCCATATTCCCTATCGATAGGAATACATCCCAGATACTTAAGCCCGGACAGAATAGGCTTAAGTTGACAGTGCCAAGGCTGAGGGATGCCAAGTATGTATAAAAATGCTCCTGGGATGTTACTAGCCCCTGTGACCTACTCCTGGTACCATGTGGTGTTGGGTGCTCTGAGGTACAGACGAACCAACACGATTGCGATTGGTACAACGCAGTTTTATTCCAACGAGTTATTTACACATCTGACTTGGTACTCAGCACGTGGTGACTGTGTGAGTGTCTTGTTAATGAGGTCCTGGCCTTGTCCTGTCTCCAGATGGACTGACCAGGAGGTGTCGTGTTTCTTGTCTTATACTGTGTCTGCTCTTGTCTGTGATTGGCTGTCGTGTTATGTGTGCTAATTGGTCTGTTGGTCTATCTATCATGATGTGTGTGTTGTGATGTGTGTTTGAATATCATGACAGCCCCGTGAGCATCTTTCTGTATCTCCAGCCAGGATCACACTCCCCTTTTTCATATTGTTTTACAATGTTATCTCTGGCTGTGTAGGGAGGATAGCAGCCTTATTTGACAGGTCTGAACTTCAGATTCCTATGTTGATCTGTGCAGGCTGGTAGAGTATCTGCATTCGCTCGGAGTACTGTTTTGCAGAGGTTTCCTAGATCTTCCTCAAAAGAGTTCAGTGCATTGTGGGCTTCCACATTGTGACCTGAACCTCAGGGAGCCTCCCCTTATCTACCAGTGAGTTCAAATCTGCTTGTTGGACGAAGCTCAGCCAGAACCAAATGTTCACATGTAGCATTCAAAGCTGCCACTTTGTCAGGGTTGACACTTTGCCTGTGGCAACACTGAACAAAAAGAAACATTTCTGAGTTGGTGCTGTGTTGCTGGAAGTACACTGCCACTTCTCTGATGTTATTGTCGCTAGATTTATGCTGATAGCAGTGGCAGTAATGGAACATAAATGTAGCATAGATTATCCATGCTGTTTACCCGAAATTTTTGAGGCGCGGTGCAGCAGAACCAAATTAGAGACACCCCACTTTTTGAATGAGAGAATGCGGTCATTCTTGACAGGAGAAAATATGCACATTTTGTGATAAGGATCAAACAGGAACTGAAAGTGGATTAGCAATTCACGTGGAGCAAATGACCTGACCCAGTGGGATAGCTTAACATACTCACTCGTTTCGTATGGTGAGGATCGTTGGTGGAAATTAACAATAATCATACCATTATAAAATGCAATGAGCAACACAGAAATGCTTCGATAACAAATACAGAACTCAGAACTAATGGTGGTTACGACCGGGTAAATGGGCTGGATTCTCCGATTTGAAGATTAAGTGCTCCCGCCCGGGTAGGAACAGTGGCATTTTATGCCCGAATGAAATGACGCAGGAGCTGCACCGATCCTCTGTCTGGTGGGGGGCTAGCAGGCATGCAGCGTAGAGCCCCTAGCTTTAGCTGCAGATACGGCCAGAGAATTGCCGGGTCCGTGGCTGCGCATGCGCACAGCGGCGGCCTGCAGCGGCCGCGCCGTGCAACATGGCACCGCCCGTGCGCTGACCCGGCCTGCCAAAAACTGCCCCCCTGTGACCAAGCTCGCCACCCCTGGATCCCCCTCTACCAGTGCCTCCAGTCCCTGCCAATGCCCCCGGCTCCGTCTACAGCCACCACGCCAAGTTCCCAAACAAAATAGGATAAGTGTTCCACGACATCAGGACCTCAGCCCATCGGGGGCGGAGCATCGGGTGAGGGCCTCAGGTGACGTCCTGAGGCCGTCCCGAAGGCGTGCAGTGTACTCTGCGGGTTTGGCGCCAACGGGGATTCTCTAGCCGATCGCTGAATGCGATTTCAGCG